>NC_079167.1:74884944-75184944 GCF_947568905.1 Ostrea edulis
CGCGTGAGAATACCGTCTTTTTATATATAGTAACACTCCCTGACTTTGGCGTGATGAAAACGTTCCTTTGCTAAGTTGGACAATATCAGGTTCTGTATTCTGCCCGGAAAGTAACCTCTCGGCCGAGGGTGGCATTACCCTGGTCTAACTGTGAATTGGGACCATCGACATCCCTAAACTTTGGCAGTAACTCGGTGTTTTTGATCTCACATGCTTTCATAACCCGTGAACTGCCATCAAGGTCAAAGAAGAAAGTGTCACTGAGGTTAATTTCATGAGATAAACCAACCATGTCAAAGGCTTGAACATGGTCAGCCTCGATTGCTCGTATTCTGTTTATCGCTTATCTAATAACACAAGCTAGATATAAGTCGTCTTCATCATCGGTCACAATATTAGAAGTGCTTTTCTCTCAAACTATGGGCTCTGGAACAACGTTTGCCACTAGCTAAATTGTTGCATAGCAATATGAAAACGCATTGACCAGGAAGAGCAAGAGTAGGTCGAACACCTACGATAACTGGTCCAGCAAAAAATCTGATTTCAAATAAATTCTTTGTAGGGGAACATCATGACGCCTAGCTCCACACCCTGTAAGAAAACTGACCCACCAGTAGAAGTCTGTTCATACAAAGCCAACACATTGTCAGGGCAGCACCAGTATCTCTCAAAATCTGAACAGGTTTAAATTCACTGAGCCATTGAGTGAAACAAATCCGTGAGGCTATGAGCTTATAATCATCCATGGAATAAACAGTACTCTACGTTTAACCCTGAACTTAGGAGTGCCAGAAAAAAACCCTGAAACTTAGGCTTGCTATTACTAGTATTTCTAAATGCTGTGCAAGCATGTGACTGGTTTTTCAAGGTCATTTCTTCTTTTAAGTTTAACACACCCACTAATCAAATGACCCTTTTCTTACAATAAATACAAGTGATCCTACAACAGAGGAACCTTCAGAACATCTTGACCTTGGACCAGACATAGCATCACTACGAGGTGGAGACTTAAGCAAAGGGAAGGCTGAATCTCTGAAGCACTCTTTTTATCGGAGTCTGAACTTTTCGATAAACTACTAGTTTGAGATTTAGCCAAAAAGGTCTTTTTATGAGAGAAAGTGTAAGTGTCTGAAATAATCGTGGCGTCCTCAGAGTTCTTTTAATGTGTTCTTGACGAACTGTTCTTCTAGGATGAGTTGACGGAGATTATTGAAATTTTCATTGTTTTTTATCAAATGAATCCTCTTTTTCTCTGGCTTCGACAAACATTAGATTATCACAGATTTTGTACTTTCTTCACTTTAGTATGTACACTTCGGGTACTAATTCATAATATATCAAGATGGCGGCCTTGACCTTGTTATAGTCTGAACTCTCAGCTTTGAGTACACCTCAGCCGCGTTGCCAATAGGCACACTTTGCAACGAAGTTGACCAAAGAGCTCGCGGCCATTTCAATTTTTTTTCCCGACTTTATCAAATAAAGGAAAATATATATCCCTCAAAGGCGATTATATTTCACTTACATAACCGCCATAAAATAGCTGAAATATTACCAAAACGGCGTTAACCCAAAACAATCAATCAATCAATTCTTTCATTTTTGCAAGTTCAATTTTGAGTTGTAGATTTTTTTTTAATTAAAAAGCACATGTCTCAGAAATGTTCTATACGAAACATAATCTCTAACCAAAAGTGTACACTTAATGCAATCAACTCCTTTTTCAAAGCATCAAAAGTTTCAACGGCGGACGAGTCAAGAAAATCTGAGACCGACAACACGTTGAATTCTGCTGTATCAAATTCAATCAATCAAATAAACTCAATTCAACTCTGCAAAAATGCAATAATTCTTTATCTTGGACGAGCTCCCACTCTGTCAGAATAAGCCCAAGCCAGCAAACATCAAGGACACGATTCAGGGATTTAAAAATTTATTTGCAATTATTTACAGTAAAATATATCAATGAAAACATACACAATAATCAATGAAGGTGTTACAATTGCCCTGAATTCAGTTGAATGCATAATGACCATTTTTATTATTTCTGGTCAATGATGATGTGAATCAGAAAATCTATGGTATCATTTTAAAGGTTCCAACAAAGGAAAATGATTCACCGAGAGGTGTTCCAAAATTCCTAATTATTCCACAGATTATCACTCAATTGGTATGGAATTGAATTACATGAGAAAAGCTTCATTTCTGCGAATATATCAGACAGTTGAACACAAATTTATCTTTCCGTGAATAGTTGCATAGAAATATTACTTAAAATGGGAAAGTCCTCTCACAAATATAGGCAAATTTCAATTCTTATTTATTCATTTATTAAGGTTCTTTTCTGTCAAGGGTAGAGAACCCAAGAAAAAAAACATAAATGAAAAAAAAACTTGACAACAAATAAGACTAACACTCATACTATGACGCCATTCAGATTGTGAACCGAGAATCGGGACAAAAAGTGTGACTGTCTATCGGGAATATTCTAATTCAGTTGGTTTGAAGACCCAATACACTTTGTTTACCTCACCTGATAGCTATTGTCTGTTTTACGGTGTGTTTGGTTATTGTATGTACATGTGCGATATTTATTTGATCGTAACTGGAAGACTATTACAAATAGCTATATGTGTGTCTCCCAAGAAAACAAATAACGAGATCTCCGGTGCTAGAAATGGCACATCGCGCTCTGATTTATCTTTATTTGTTTAGCGTGTGTGTTTAATGTAAAAAAGTATTTAGCGTTTACAGAATGTCATTCAAGTCCAATACATAAATCTTGATGGCATTTCAGAATAAAAATGACGAAAATTTGGGTTCCAATATTGATTGTTTCCCACGCCGGAAGATTTCGGAAGCGCCGTGCCAGCTTCGTCGTTTTCTGATAATGATTTGCTGGGAACAGGAAAAGCGTCATCCCACAGACTCCTCAAGTTAGCTTTTGATTTTTGCTTAAGACGTCTCAGAAATCTGATCGTTTGACATATGTGTCAAGGAAAATTACTGAAATCTGGCTGCAGATTCGTTTTGGATTTAGAATGTTCTCATAAAGCTGAAATTTAAAAAAAAAACGAAAATGGGTTTTGAAAGAACAATAAAAATCCCCTAGGCGCGATTATTTTGACTTTCAGATTTGGTAAAAAGCACTTAAAAGATTAAAATGATAAATCAGATTTGTTTACAAATATGGCACCGTATGTACTCCTGTGTTGGGTGATTGTGGCCTTCACCATTTCTAGTAAATTCTTCTATATCATTAGGTCAGCCACCGGTCGTGATAGCTCAGTAGTAGAGCGTTCTCAACGTAACCGGGAGGTCGTGAGTTCGAGACCCGTTCATGTCATGACCGAGTCAAACCTAAGACGTTAACATAGGTAAGTGATTGCTCCCTCGCCAAACGCTCCGCATTTAGATGTGAAAATCACGGGTCTTTCTCCGCCATAATACATTCTTTGTCATTCTCCGCCATAATAGTTTCTTTGTCATTCTCCGCCATAATAGATTCTATGTCATCCTCCACCATAATGGATTCTTTGTCATCCTCCACCATAATGGATTCTTTGTCATCCTCCACCATAATGGATTCTTTCTCCCTCCCTAGCGATAGCTCCTTTGACATCATTGCCTCCGCCCATCCTAGTGAATCCTTACCGTCACCCTTCTTAAAATAGATATTTTGGTACTATTATCTTTATCTTTCCAAGTAAATCCGGTAGGGATTCGGGCTAGAATAGGTCCCCAGTTCCCCTTGCTTGTCGTAAGAGGCGACTAAATGGGCAGTCTTTCGAATAGGCCACAAAAACCGAGGCCCCGTGTCACAGAAGGTGTGGCACGATAAAGAACCCTCCCTGCTGAAAGGCCGTAACCGCCAAGCATAGGCCTAAATTTAGCAGCCCTTCACTGGCAATGATGAGTAAAGCGGGAAGTTAAACAATATACAATCAATCACAAGGAAATCCTTGATATCAATACCTTCACCCTCCCTATAGTAGATACTTAGTACATCCTAAATAATATGTCCTTCCTAGTAGATCTTATAATGATCATCTTCGTCCTCACTAGGAAATCCTTTGATATCATTATCCTCACCCGCCCCAATACATTTTTTGATATCATTACCTTCACCCGCCCCAATACATTTTTTGATATCATTATCCTCATCCTCTCTGGCAGAGCCTTTGGTTTCATTACCTTCACCCGCCCCAATACATTTTTTGATATCATTATCCTCACCCTCTCTGGCAGAGCCTTTGGTTTCATTACCTTCACCCGCCCCAATACATTTTTTGATATCATTATCCTCACCCTCTCTGGCAGAGCCTTTGGTTTCATTACCTTCACCCGCCCCAATACATTTTTTGATATCATTATCCTCACCCTCTCTGGCAGAGTCTTTGGTTTCATTACCTTCACCCGCCCCAATACATTTTTTGATATCATTATCCTCACCCTCTCTGGCAGAGCCTTTGGTTTCATTACCTTCATCAACAGGAAAAGGTTATTCTGAATTTTAAATGTTGTCTGAAAGCAGTCGATATTGGCTTCAATTTGTCACACCACGTGTTCATCTCCGTGTTTGTATAACGTGACAGAATATGGAGATATCGAGAGATTCCCGAGTAGTGTAGCTGAACCATCCAGGCCTCCACAAGTATGACGTCATGTCCATTACTGAAGTGATGTGGCAGGTGTAAAATTCTCGGTTCCAAGTAAATTTCATTACAATTTGAAGTATGTTAGGTCAACAGGCGTCTATTGACATTTACGTATAATCACTTTATTTGATATGCATGTAACAGAAAGTGTTAAATGTACTTGCATGTGATAGACGGAAGATACCTCGGCTTTTTAAGGTTCTTGAACTTTGGGTTTTTTTTCTTTATTTTGTAAAGCACTTGGTTTGAAGAATGGTGATGAATTATATTAGCAGACCTATGGTAGAGGGGTGCACCCAACTTCTGTGGTTTAGAAATATCCGGTATTTTTGCTAGATGGGGGACCCAATCCTTTTTAGCAAGAAAAAAGACCATCAAGTTTGCATTCCTCATCCCGTTTTTAAAATTTCTGGATCTTTACTGCTATAAATCTACTAGATATATGTATAGTGCAAGGGTTGTTGCTAAAGGATAGCAATATGCAGATTGATATCCTTTAGCAACAATCCTTATTTCATTTATGTGATTAACATTTAGAAGTTCACCTATAACAATGTGATGCAATAGGTCATTTGGGCTGAACCTACCATCAAGAAAGAGAACCTCACCACAAGGATTTTTCAGTGGGTGAATTATTAATTGTAGTTCTCTTTGGGGAAATAGCATCGTATATAGCTGCAAACCACAATTATCAAGGAAAGTCTAACTAATATTGCACAGAACCTTGAGGTGCTCATCTAATTACCAATGGTGACACACTATTTGCAAGACTACATGGTTTTAGAAACTTGGTCAAGTGTCAACTGCACGAACACATTCATGCAAAGTAGTACATGAAAAGAAGAGTGGTAAGACAACCTTAAAATATCTTTATTTTCCCTCTACAGACTATATACAGGTTTATAAATACAATTTATCTTCACTTGCCCCCTCAAAGCTATATACGGTTAAACTATCTTCATTTTTAAACTGTTAAAAATATCTTCGTTTTTCCTCTCCAAACTAAATACGGCATCAATCCAGATTCTATACGTTATCAATACAGACTCTATACGGTATCAATCCAGACTATATACGTTATCAATCCAGACTCTATACGGCATCAATCCAGACTCTATACGGCATCAATCCAGATTCTATACGTTATCAATACAGACTCTATACGGCATCAATCCAGACTCTATACGTTATCAATACAGGCTCTATAGGTCATCAATCCAGACTCTATACATTAACAATCCAGATTCTATATGTTATCAATACAGACTCTATACGACATAAATCCAGATTCTATCCGTTATCAATACAGACTCTATGCGGCATCAATCCAGACTCTATACGTTATCAATCCAGATTCTATATGTTATCAATCCAGACTCTATACGTTATCAATACAGGCTCTATAGGTCATCAATCCAGACTCTATACGTTAACAATCCAGATTCTATATGTTATCAATACAGACTCTATACGACATAAATCCAGACTCTATACGACATAAATCCAGACTCTATACGGCATCAATCCAGACTCTATACGGCATCAATCCAGACTCTATACGTTATCAATCCAGATTCTATACGTTATCAATCCAGACTCTATACGTTATCAATACAGACTCTATACGCTATCAATCCAGACTCTATACGTTATCAATACAGACTCTATACGGTATCAATCCAGACTCTATACGGCATCAATCCAGACTCTATACGGCATCAATACAGACTCTATACGGCATCAATCCAGACTCTATACGGCATCAATCCAGACTCTATACGGCATCAATACAGACTCTATACGGCATCAATCCAGACTCTATACGGCATCAATACAGACTATATACGTTATCAATACAGACTCTGTACGGCATCAATACAGACTCTATACGGCATCAATCCAGACTCTATACGTTATCAATCCAGACTCTATACGGCATCAATCCAGACTCTATACGGCATCAATACAGACTATATACGTTATCAATACAGACTCTGTACGGCATCAATACAGACTCTATACGGCATCAATCCAGACTCTATACGACATCAATCCAGACTCTATATGGTATCAATCCAGACTCTATACGTTATCAATCCAGACTCTATACGGTATCAATCCAGACTCTATATGTTATCAATCCAAACTCTATACGTCATCAATCCAGACTCTATACGGCATCAATCCAGACTCTATACGGCATCAATCCAGACTCTATACGTTATCAATACAGACTCTATACGGCATCAATCCAGACTCTATACGACATCAATCCAGAATCTATATGGTATCAATCCAGACTCTATACGGCATCAATCCAAACTCTATACGTTATCAATCCAGACTCTATACGGCATCAATACAGACTCTATACGGTATCAATCCAGACTCTATACGGTATCAATCCAGACTCTATACGGTATCAATACAGACTCTATACGGCATCAATCCAGACTCTATACGGCATCAATCCAGACTCTATACGTTATCAATCCAGACTCTATACGGCATCAATCCAGACTCTATACGACATCAATCCAGACTCTATACGGTATCAATCCAGATTCTATACGTTATCAATACAGACTCTATACGGCATCAATCCAGACTCTATACGGTATGAATCCAGATTCTATACGTTATCAATACAGACTCTATACGGCATCAATCCAGACTCTATACGGTATCAATCCAGACTCTATACGGCATCAATCCAGACTCTATTCGTTATCAATACAGACTCTATACGGTATCAATCCAGACTCTATACGGCATAAAATGTTAGGTACAGATCCATTCAGACTCAATTATTACCAAAAGCATAAAGCAGATTCTATGTTAACTTTAGCTGATTCTGATTCTGAATCCTAAGTATTTGTTGTTACCTTGAAGAATTCTATCGAACTGTACAGTAATCACGCACTTGTTATAATGGACGAAACCGAATTTTCCTTCACATAAGAAAAAATTAAAAAAAAATTGACAGTACAGATACACATATACATCATGTCATGTATAAGATATCTTTATGTTGATATACATATGATATGAAATGATAAAAGTGCTTTCTTCTGATTTTCATTTTGATGGTACATGTATTTACATCCAGTAACGTGCTTTGAATGGATATTGCAGGTCTAAAAAGTTAGTCTGAATAATTTTGCAAGTTTAGTATGGGCAACTACTTAATAAGGTAAATACCCTAATGCTCTTTCTTACGCCCATGTATAATAATCCAACCAATCACATCCATCGTTTGAAAACTGACATGCGCAGTATCATTACAAGACCGACATATTGCTACCACGCTAACCCTCGTAGAAGGCAGAACAAGGTGAGTTGAATGGAGTTCATATGTCACAATACACCTGTACATCATATAAGAGTGGAAATTCCCTCCGTTCGGTTACAACTCGGGTAGCTCGAGTTCGTACTGTGGTATGAGTCCTCCAATCCACTCCAGATGCAATCGAGATCCACTCATCGTCTGCGCCTTTACTAATCCACGCATTTTCTTTATACGCTATCATACTGTATATATATTTTAACTATCTGAAGACCGTTGAATTTAATGAATATCTGGCTTCACATGTTTCATCTCCGTGCAATCAGTTTTCTGGCACTGGTGAACATGTTGAAATTACTATCGCAGTGTACATATACATGGATTAACATTTGCAAGCCTGCTGTTTTTCCCCATGGCTTTACACCTAGCTCTTGAAATAAGACAAGACCCGTACCGGAGCAAACTATACAGTTATAAATATCGACCCTTCAACCAGAAAAGATACAAAAATCGGACAATTCGATCACAAAAAAATAATAGCATTATTTCTGCATAATGATTTTCAATTTGTACAACTCGTGTATGTAATTTACTCTGTTGATGATTTCTTTGAATAACAATTACTTGTTATATTCAAGGAGAGAAACGAGTAAGTTGTGACAATTTGTTTTGAATGTACATCAATAAAATATGTTCAAAACAGATAACATATAGGAAGTTCGAAGTCACGCGAAATTATATTATGATGTTTTGTACAACACGTATGTAATTTTACTTTGTAGACAATCATTGGTTATATTAGAACTAACCTGTTATTTTCGATAAGACAATATAGTTAAAGTGTACTTAGTTGTGTTTGATGACAATATAGTTGTGTTTGATGACAATATAGTTAAACTGTACTTAGTTGTGTTCGATATTGTACACGTATCAACCCAAATGTACTGAAATTCCCTGAATCAATGTCCAATGGGAAATCAATTTAAAAAAGTGGTGTGTGTTTATTTTGAAGATATACAAATTAGCCTGCTGTCCGCCATTTATCACTTGATCAGCGAGTTTTCACATCATTTCTTTCTATATTCAATATATTCCCTCTGACCTGTACAATCTTTACTGTTTTGTTTTAATTTGATTAGCTGTACCTTATGTACCATTGTATTTATGGTTTTGGTGAATAGATTGAACTTTTAACTTCTTGTACTGTTTCCTGAGGCTATCGAACTTAAATGTGGGAGTCCCACATACTGATTAATCATTACAGTGTAATTAAAAGTCTAATCGCCCAAGAAAACATATGTACACAAAATAAGGGGATATTTTGAAAAAAGAAATTCCCCCGACTCGACTCTCGTCTGGTTAAAATCTCCGAAACGGGAGGACAAGTGCGAGATTTTTTTTTTTTTTTTTTTTTTTTTTTTTTTTTTGCTAACAATGCGGGAGGCTGTCGTGGAATACGGGCCAGTTGGCAGGCCTGACAATGTGTTGTGAAATTGTATATGTACAAGGTATATATGTATAGTGTGTTTTAATGCTTCATAAATAACTGTTGACTTTGAATTTCAGACCGCGTTCTCTTTAAACACACGCCGCATTTCAAAGGTCTCCAATTTCAAAGAAAAACCAAAGGTCGAGGACACGGTTTTGTTTCAACAAATGCATGCACTTTAATTTGAATGATTGACCATCGTCGTTTTATTTCATGGACACTATCCATTGTTCGTTGACGGTCCAATGACCACGTGAATAGTAAGATGCACAATTTTTTTTTATATTTTTTTTTTTTTTTTGGTTGATATGGATAAAATTTTATTAAGTTACATTGTATTTGAAATAGATACATGATATAAGAATAAATCAACATGAAACTATATTCTATTCAAACAAGCTGTGTTTGATACTTTTCCACAGCTAGAGAGCTACCGGATCTACCGGGTCGTATACGGTAGTCCAGTGAACAATATCAAGGTTAAAAAGGCAGCACATGAATTCATTACCCAACACTTTAAAGCACCTTCATTCTGCGTTGAACCTCGCCTTCTCTCTCGAGTCTACAGGCGTTGAACCTCGACTTCTCTCTCGAGTCTACAGTCCTTTTCAGCATTTTGTGTCTGTTCTTAGTCTGCTTTAGCAAGGTCTGGTTTGCTTTTTGTTAGGTTTATATCTGACTGGGAAAGTAGGTAGGCAGACAAACTCTCCCTCTCCTTTATTTCTTTTTCTTCTTGTTATTATCATTTATTCCGGGTTTTTTTGTAATTTATCTGAACTCTTATTAACAGAGACAATTTGTTTCTTTGAAAGCGAGAAAACTACGACATAGATGCCGAGAAGTTCCGAATGATATCGGTTTTAGAAATTTGCATAAAAAAGTGTGAAATTTCAATCGGCATGAGAAATCAATTCTAGTCTGACATGTATATATGTAACCATAATAGTGGTTAGTACTTCTAGTCTGACATGTATATATGTAGCCATAATAGTGGTTAGTACTTCTAGTCTGACATGTATATATGTAGCCATAATAGTGGTTAGTACTTCTATTCTGACATGTATATATGTAACCATAATAGTGGTTAGTACTTCTATTCTGACATGTATATATGTAGCCATAATAGTGGTTAGTACTTCTAGTCTGACATGTATATATGTAGCCATAATAGTGGTTAGTACTTCTAGTCTGACATGTATATATGTAGCCATAATAGTGGTTAGTTCTTCGCTTTTTCAATGTACATGTAGAATTCATAGTTTTCTTTATAGTCACTGCATCAATTTAACAGTCTTATCTATAGCTCTACATCCGTACATCTCTGTATCAATATATCTATAGTTCTACACTATATCTATAGTTCTACAATATATCTATAGTTCTATATCCGTACACCTCTGTATCAATATATCTATAGTTCTACAATATATCTATAGTTCTACAATATATCTATAGTTCTACAATATATCTATAGTTCTACATCCGTACATCTCTGTACCAATATATCTATAGTTCTACATCCGTACACCTCTGTATCAATATATCTATAGTTCTACAATATATCTATAGTTCTGCAATATATCTATAGTTCTACATCCGTACATCTCTGTATCAATATATCTATAGTTCTACATCCGTACACCTCTGTATCAATATATCTATAGTTCTACAATATATCTATAGTTCTACATCCGTACACCTCTGTATCAATATATCTATAGTTCTGCAATATATCTATAGTTCTACATCCGTACACCTCTGTACCAATATGTCTATAGTTCTACATCCGTACACCTCTGTATCAATATATATATATAGTTCTATATCCGTACACCTCTGTGTCAATATATCTATAGTTCTACATCCTTCGTTATGCTCTTTGGAGAATTTTTCACTCATTGGGAGACGTCACCAGTTGTAGGTGAAGTACCACAAATCTAGACCTATGTTTAGCGCTCAGGGCTTTAGCATTGAGGGCCCTTTAGTGTGCCAACGCCTGCCGCGACACGGAACCTCCGTTTTTATAGGTCGGTATTATGGTATGGCGTCGTCCGTCCGTCTGTCTGCATCTTGTGTAGAGGTTACAGACCGAGCCGTAAGCTCAAGGATTTTACAACTTGGTACATTTGATCACCATGATGAAAGGAAGATACCTATTATTTTGGAAGGTCAGAGGTCAAAGTCCAAGGTCGTAGTATCACTTAGTAGTAAAACCTAGTAGGAAACTCGTGTGGGCAGGATACAAACCCAACAGTAAGTTCCAGGATATTACAACTTATAATATTTGATCACCATGATAAGAAAAGATGCCTATTATTTTTCAAGGTCAGAAGTCAAAGGTCAAGGTCACAGTATTACTTAGTAGAAAAACCTTGTAGGCAGGATACAAACCCAACCGTAAGATCCAGAATATTGCAACTTGGTACATTTGATCAACATGATAAGAGGAAGATGCCTATTATTTTTGAAGGTCAGAAGGTTATAGGTCAAAGGTCAAGGTCGCAGTATCACTTAGTTAGAAAACCTTGTAGGCAGGATACAAACCGAACCGTAAGCTCCAGGATAATGACACTTGGTATATTTGATCACCATGATGAGAGGAAAATGCTTATTATTTTTCAATGTCAAAAGTCAAGGTCACAGTATCACTTAGTAGGAAAACTTTGTAGGCAGTATACAAACCGAACTGTTGGGGCTAGGACCGTCAAACTTTGTACACATACTTTATGCCAAGCGGAGGATGCTTATTGTTTCTTAAGGTAAAAGGTCAAGGTCGTAGTAGCAGGATGCAGACCGATTCGTTGGGGCAAGGACCATTAAACTTGGTACACATACATCTTATGCCAAGTGAAATTATTACATAGAGAGTACATGATTTGTCTTGTTTTTTCGATGCAAAGAAAGTATGCCACACCCTGATGATTGCTGATACTACTTGAAGGCAAGTTCTACAAATCACGGTGTAAGATAAACGCCCTATATTAGCTTTTCACGGGCGTATTATGTACCATTGGCGGTACTCTTGTTAAGGTCATATCCGTGATTTTCATTTCTAAATGCAGAGCGTTTGGCGAAGGAGCAATCACTACCTATGTTTACGTCTTTGGTTTGTCGGGCCCATGACACGAGTGAGGTTCGAACTCAAGACTTCCCGCTTACGAAGTGACAGCTGAGCTTCCGCGACCGGTCAATAAACTGAAAACATGAATAATGGGAATATTGCAAAAATAACATGAAAGAAACGGTTAAGACAGACGGTGAGCTGGCTGAATCTGGGGTCCAATGTCAACTGCTCCGGAGATTACGTGTAACCTATCATAAGAACTAAGTATTAATAGCTAACCTTCAGGAGAATCCCTGTGACGCTATACGTAAAATCTTGATATGATTGGGTTTTAACCAATGAGGAAATCGTCACTTCTGAGTGCTATAAACCCGCTGGTTTACGCGTCACTTTATTAGTGATTGGCTGCTGACTGGTTTACGCGTCACTTTATTAGTGATTGGCTGCTGACTGGTTTACGCGTCACTTTATTAGTGATTGGCTGCTGACTGGTTTACGCGTCACTTTATTAGTGATTGGCTGCTGACTGGTTTACGCGTCACTTTATTAGTGATTGGCTGCTGACTGGTTTACGCGTCACTTTATTAGTGATTGGCTGCTGACTGGTTTACGCGTCACTTTATTAGTGATTGGCTGCTGACTGGATTACGCGTCACTTTATTAGTGATTGGCTGCTGACGAATTGCTACGAGTGAGTGTGTGTAAGGCGCAGGGTCAGGCAGGGATTTCTCGAAAAAATCTCAAACTTAAGTTAGAGATTTCTTTTATTTGAGCAGTCAAAATTTGAGCAAAATCACAGACTTAAGTCCAGCTTTTGACTTTGGTTTCTAGGCCAGGTCATTGCTAGATATCTAGGCCAGGTCATTGCTAGTTTGCAAAGGACAATGCGTTTTACTGTCAGTCGGTTTTGAAAAAATTATATGAAAAATTTGGGTAATAAATTTGTATTTCTACAGGGAAACGTATTATGAACTGAAGATGCCGTAACAGCATGATTAATATCCTCGTCTGTATAGGAGACCGATCATTGGAGTGTCAGACGAAGTAATAATGAACGACTGGTTCACGACGATGCATATCCGCAAGCTTAGGTAGCAGGGGACATTTTCGCACTATAGGCCCGGTCAACTTTTTAAAAAAAAAAATTGGAAATACCCCAAATTTGAAGTAATATTACATGTGTAAAAATATATACAATAATTTTAGGATGCATGCCAAATGTAGCTGAGTGCTTAATAAAAATGTTGATATACAACATGTAGGTGGCACCATGATTCCTAGCATATAGATGGATGCAAATACGAAAGTAAGACACGTGGTCAGTTGCTGAAGAAATTCCGGTGAAAACATGCAGGGTCCATCAAAAGGTCTGTAGCTGCGAGGGAAGGTGAATTGCCCCATATGAAAGGTAGATTTTTGAGAGGGGCAGATAGGGTTCTTGATTGTGCATAGTGTCTAAATCCCCATGTTTGGTACTGTGATGGTGAGGATTAGCCCAAATGAGAGAAAATCAAAGCAAAAATGGGGAACCTGCTCAGAGCATGTTTTGTGCACCAACACCAGTATTTATAAATTACATGTAATTTAGGGTCATAATTTATTAACTACACTAATATGAAATACAAGTATTGACATAAAAGGGAAATATGATTTTTCATTAGTCTGTCATAATCTGACTTTGATGTATACCCCCTATCCACATGTTTCAGAACCAAAGAAACTGTCCCCTGCCACCTTAAGTCCCACGCGAATCTCGCGGATATTTTACGCACGCGTATAGAAGTCGATTCTACAGTATAAATGTGCGTGTTTACCAGTATGGGAGAACCATCTAACACAATCTCTGACCTCTGTTGATCTGAAGCTTAACCCTGGGAATTTAATGCAATAACTGATAACTAATATAATTATTTAATAAACCAAATCCTGCCCTTTGTACGATGATAGCAGTATCATACTCGAATTCCACTATCTAGTTGGAAGAGCATTGGCATGATGGTATCACTGTAATGGGGAAGTCACGGTGTTTGAGAGGGGAGATGGAGAAACAGATATTATTGATTCGACATATATCGACATGAGTTGTTAAAAATGTACTATGATAGGGGTGGGGTTCTGTTAAGGCGTTTGCACTTGTATAACAATTGTATATCATCGTGATTAAACAATATTGTTGTCACTGTAACAACTGCTTGTAATATTGTGGATAAAGTTTGGTTTGTATTTGGGGGAGGGGGGGGGGTAATATGTTTTGGGGGGTCTTTTGGGGAGGGGTTGTATTTTTTTTTATCATATAGGTATGATATTTCAGAGTTCATATTGCAGATAAAATTGTCTTTTTGGATAATATAGGTAAAGATATTTCAAAGTTCATATTGTACATAAAATTGTCTTTTTTGGATAATGCAGGTATAGCAGGATTCATGAAGTCAGATACTGTTTTTTGGAGAATTTTGTCGTCTACAAATCTTAGTGTATTTATTTCGTGCATTTCTGTGTTTGTTAAGCTGTATAAAAAACAAGAACAATTCTGTATTAAACAATGTCAATTTTTTAATGTAATTGAATGGTATTTTTCAACTCAAGGAAGTCATACAAAGTGTGCTAAAAAGAAACTGAAATGGATCAGAATACGGAAATCGAAGAACTCAGCAAAATGGAACAAATCTCAGACAAATACCCAGCAAAGTGGAACAAATCTCAGACAAATATCATTACCTTCCACCTTTTTGTATTGAAATTTGGGAATAAAAAAGAAAACAAAGTTTTATGCACTCTGATACGATTTTGATAAATTGGGATAAGAAATGTGGCTTCAATCTTATATGCACGGATGGGCCTTAACACACGAATGAACAAACGGACAAGTTATAAAAGGATAATAAAACAATACATGTACTTGCAGGAAGAGAAGCATAAAAGGAAAACCAGTCAAGTTTATATATTTGTTTATTTCTTTTAAGTCCCGTAGAGAATTTTTCACACATTTTGAGACGTCACCAGGTATAGGATTTAGACCTATGCTTGACGCTCAGGGCCGTATCAGTGAGAGTTCTTTATCATGCCAATGCCTACCGCGACACGAAACCTCCGTTTTTAATATCGTATTCGAAAGACCGTGATTCTAAATGCCGTGTGTTTGGCGAATGAGCAATCACTACCTATTTTAACGTCTTAGGTTAGACGTTGCACGAGTGGGGCTTAAACTCATGACCTATTGGTTACGAAGCGAACGCTCTACCACTGAACTACCGCAACCGGTTACAAATGTACCTCAGGTGAACATTATTTATCATACCTGTATATGATGTTAATAATGATTATCATCTAGTTGTCATTTTGTAAATTTTGAATTAACTGGGTAGCAGTGAATGCAAAATTTTACAAATCCACAACTATTGCCCCCCCCTCTCTCTCTTCTCTCTCTCTCTCTCTCTCTCTCTCTCTCTCTCTCTCTCTCTCTCTCTATATATATATATATATATAAATGGGAACTACTAGTATATGAAAACTGATAATATATACGGTGTGACCGTTGGACCGAGCGAAGCTTGAAATGGTCATTGGCGTTCATAATTCGATTAAGTACGGTAAATTAGAATGCACTTTAAAATATATATTTATTTTATACATGAAATTCCCCTTGTGCTAAACACCCATGCAGTAAGATCTAATTATTAAAGGGAGAATGTATGAGAATAACTACAGAATCCGCCTATTCATTTACCGTGGGAAATATAACGCTAGCCAACGTAAACCGTGCATTGTGATGTCACGGGACTGTTTGTGAAAGATACGTATTCACAAAGTCTTTACATCACGGAGATGTGTGTGAGAGGTACGTACTGTAAAGGGGGAAATATTCGCTTGGGTTTTACTTTCGCTATATTAGCGATTATATTAACGATCACGAAAATGAAATCATCGCAAAGTGCTGTTCAAAGTATTTGTAAGTAAACACGAACTATTCGAAGGGGTTTATCCGCGGATATACAAATTTGAAATTTTTGAAATATGGCACTTGGCCCATAGACCAGTTATACACGAAAATCAAAAGTATGAATGATCTTTTAGATTTGATAGGCAACCAGAGTAGATCAAAGGTAACCATTCTACTAATCGATAGTCAACTAGGCTAATGACAAACTCAGAATAGCGAGGCAACAGCAATCAACATGTCGAAAACGACCAAAGCCATAGCAGTATTATTAACACGAGCTTCAGGATTGATAACTTTATGGGGCATGTGTGTATTGAATGGTAACTATTATCAATGCATACAACGTCATAAAAAATAATAGAGTGGTTATAATTATGGAATAAGTCTTTTTTTTCCAGTGAGTACTGCTTTCAAAGAGTACATGTAAGTACAAATATAGCTTCGGGACTATTAGTTAAACGCAACTTTGAAATTAACTCATCATTTTCAAATCAAAAATATATATTCTTGCTCAGATGTTTTAACAAATTTATCAAGCATGTTTTGAAATAAGTTAGATTATGTTGGTAATGTGGTATGGTATATGTTGTCAAAGTATTTACAAAACATTCTGAAATTCAGCTTCATTAACATATAATTCGTTATTCACAGCTTTTGGTGGTGTTCATTTATTAAATCATAATAATTTTACAAATTTTTTTTTCAATTTATTTTAATAGTGTGCAAATAAAGAAAACTCTGTCCGGCGTCTGATTAGATGGAATAACTGTCTGGCGTCTAATTGGATGGAATAACTGTCTGGCGTCTGATTGGATGCAATAAGTGTCTGGCGTCTAATTGGATGGAAGAACTGTTTGGTCGATTTGGTATATGGCGTCTGATTGGATGGAATATCTGTCTGACGTCTGATGGGATCGAATAACAGTCCGGCCTCTGTTTGGATGGAATTACTCTCTGGGGTCTGATTGGATGGAATAACTGTCTGGCGTCTGATTGGATGCAATAAGTCTCTGGCATCTGATTGGATGCAATAAGTCTCTGGCATCTGATTGGATGGAATTACTCTCTGGCGTCTGATTGGATGGAATAACTGTCCGGCATCTGATTGGATGGAATAAGTGTCTGGCGTCTGATTAGATCGAATAACTCTGTCCGGTGTCTGATTGGATGGAATAACTGTCTGGTGTCTGATTGGATGGATTAACTGTGTGGCGTCTGATTGGATGGAATTACTGTCCGGCTTCTGATTGGATGGAATAACTGTCTGGTGTCTGATTGGATGGATTAATTGTGTGGCGTCTGGTTGGATGGAATTACTGTCTGGCTTCTGATTGGATGGATTAACTGTCCGGCGTCTGATTGGATGGAATAACTGTCTGGTGTCTGCTTAGATGAAATAACTCCGTCAGGCGTCTGATTGGATGGAATAAATGTCTGGCGTCTGCTTAGATGGAATAACTCTGTCTGGCGTCTGATTGGATGGAAGAACTGTTTGGTCGATTTGGTGTATGATTGGATGGAATGAATGTATGGCGTCTGCTTGGATGGAATAACTCTGTCCGGCGTCTGATTGGATGGAATGACTGTCTGGCGTCTGATTAGATGGAATAACTGTCTGACATCTGATTGGTTGGAATAACTGCCTGTCGTCTGATTGGATGGAATAAGTGTCTGGCGTCTGATTAGATCGAATAACTCTGTCCGGCGTCTGATTGGATGGAATAACTGTCTGGCGTCTGATTAGATGGAATAACTGTCTGGTGTCTGATTGGATGAAATAACTCCGTCAGGCGTCTGATTAGATGGAATAACTGTCAGGCGTGTGATTGGATGGAATAACTCTGTCTGGTGTCTGATTGGATGAAATAACTCCCTCGGGCGTCTGATTGGATGGAATAACTGTCTGGCGTCTGCTTAGATGGAATAACTCTGTCTGGCGTCTGATTGGATGGAATAACTGTCTGGCGCTTGATTGGATGGGAGAACTGTTTGGTCGATTTGGTGTATGATTGGATGGAATGAATGTATGGTGTCTGATTGGATGGAATAACTGTCTGGCGTCTGATTGGATGTTTTAATTGTCTGGCATCTGATTAGATGGAATAACTGTCTGGCGCTTGATTGGATGGAAGAACTGTTTGGTCGATTTGGTGTATGATTGGATGGAATGAATGTATGGCGTCTGATTGGATGGAATAACTGTCTGGCGTCTGATTGGATGGAATAACTGTCTGGCGTCTGATTGGATGGAATAACTGTCTGGCGCTTGATTGGATGAAAGAACTGTTTGGTCGATTTGGTGTATGATTGGATGGAATGAATGTATGGCGTCTGATTGGATGGAATAACTCTGTCCGGCGTCTGATTGGATGGAATGACTGTCTGACATCTGATTGGTTGGAATAACTGTCTGTCGTCTGATTGGATGGAATAAGTGTCTGGCGTCGGATTTGATCGAATAACTCTGTCCGGCGTCTGATTGGATGGAATAACTGTCTGGCGTCTTCTTAGATGGAATAAGTCTGTCTGGCGTCTGATTGGATGGAATAACTGTCTGGCGTCTGCTTAGATGGAATAAGTCTGTCTGGCGTCTGATTGGATGGAATAACTGTCTGGCGTCTGATTGGATGGAATAACTCTGTCCGGCGTCTGATTGGATGGAATAACTGGCTGGCGTCTGATTGGATGGAATATCTGTCTGGCGTCTGATTAGATGGAATAACTGTCAGGCGTGTGATTGGATGGAATAACTCTGTCTGGCGTCTGATTGGATGGAATAACTCTGTCCGGCGTCTGATCGGATGGTAGAACTGTCTGGCGTCTGCTTAGATGGAATAAGTCTGTCTGGCGTCTGACTGGATGGAATAACTGTCCGGCGTCTGATTGGATGGAATAACTGTCTGGCGTCTGATTAGATGTTTTAACTGTCTGGCGTCTGATTGGATGGAATATCTGTCTGGCGTCTGATTGGATGGAATAACTGTCTGTCGTCTGACAAGATGGAATAACTGTCCGGCGTCTGATTGGATGGAATAACTCTGTCCGGCGTCTGATTGGATGGAATAACTCTGTCCGGCGTCTGATTGGATGGAATAACTGTCTGGCGTCTGACCGGATGGAATAACTGTCCGGCGTGTGATTGGATGGGATAACTCTGTCCGGCGTCTGATTGGATGGAATAACTCTGTCCGGCGTCTGATTGGATGGAATTACTGTCTGGCGTCTGATTAGATGGAATTACTGTCTTGCGTCTGATTGGATGGAATAACTGTCTGGCGTCTGATTGGATGGAATAACTCTGTCCGGCGTCTGATTGGATGGAATAACTGTCTGGCGTCTGCTTAGATGGAATTACTGTCTGGCGTCTGATTGGATGGAATAACTGTCTGGCGTCTGATCGGATGGAATAACTCTGTCCGGCGTCTGATTGGATGGAATAACTGGCTGGCGTCTGATTGGATGGAATAACTGTCTGGCGTCTGATTAGATGGAATAACTGTCTGGCGGCTGATTGGATGGAATAACTCTGTTCGGCGTCTGATTGGATGGAAATCCTCCTAAAATGGAAACTACATACGTTTTCATGATATATTCTTGTTTAATATTTTTATGACATACACTGTAATAACACATTTATTGCCAATTCTTTTCAGTAATCATGGAGAATATAAGAACTCTACATCAATTTGCCATCTGACGAGGAAAGTATGTGTTCCTGTCTTTTGCGCTTTACCATTTGCATTTGGTGGTATAATAACCTATAAATGCATTTGGTGGTATAATAACCTATAAATGCACCTGCTGGTATAATAACCTATAAATGCACCTGGTGATACAATAACTTATAAATGCACCTGGTGGTGTGATAACCTATAAATACACCTGCTGGTATAATAACCTATAAATGCGTCTGAAAAGATATTTTTTTGACATAGAAGATAGTCGTTATTTATGGGTGGTATTTTTTTAACAAAGGCATTTCCATGATTGAAACAATCTTGTAATATGCAGTGAGTTCCTCACTTTCATTAGACTATTAACAACGGATGATGTGTAGATTTCATCCATTGAACTTTATTTCACCTTTTATTTACTCTAGAATTTGCAGTCTCACAGCCACTGAATCTATCATGTATATGCAAGATATTGGGCATAATTTAAGTTGAAGATGCAAAAGGTCGCCACCAACCGCATGACATAATGGTCACTGCGAAAATGCACACATGCATGTGTTTCCATTACAGCGTGAATAAAACATGTCGCGAGTATAGAAACAGAGAAATCATCAAAGGATCAATTTTTACAAAAATATCAACCCTTTTTAGCCAGCAGACGAGACGAACGGTATAAAACTGTACACAGTAAGAGGTTTGTAACCGTGTTACGACAACCTTCTAGTATATTACACTCCCGTGGGGATCGGGGTTAGAATAGGTCCTCAGTGCACCCAGCTTGTCCTAAGAGGCGACTAAATGAGGCGGTCTTTCGGATGAGACCACAAAAACGGAGGCCTGTGTCACAGCAGGTGTGGCACGATAAAGATCCCTCCCTGTTCAAAGGCCGTATTGCAGAGCACAGGCCTAAATTTTGCTGCGGTGAGCCCTTCACCGGCAATGGTGACGTCTCCATATGAATGAAAGATTCTCGAACAGGACGTTAAACAATATACAACTAACCATCCAATCTCTACTACAAATTTATTTTGTTGTTTTTTTTATGATTTTATCTATTTTATTATAATTTCCGTTCAATACAAATCGTTTTTGTGTTCGTTGACCCTTGGTACGTTTTGGTTCATGGCACATATAAATAAACGTAATTATCCTAGTTCTGATTTATGTTTTATTGCACATAATTTTGGAAATGAATTTACTGTAAGATTCGGTCATTATCGTTTGTTTTGTAGTTTCATATCCTACTAAAGCGAATAAAAATATCTCTCTATAGAAAATTTGTTTTGATGTTTTTCGTCATCGACGATTTTACTACGAAAAGTTTCCAATCCAATATGTATAACAGTTTCTTAATTTGATACAAATGATATGTCCTCTCTGTGTGGAGAAAATTAAAACTCCACAGCAATGCATAAAAAAATATCAATGCGGATGGGTAAGGGAAGTGATGCAGCTGTGGGTGATCTAACTGTTTTAGTAAAATTGTGAGCATTTCACTTCATGGTACAGAAAACTGAACTATATTTGATAAACTATGAATCTGTCAGTGAGCAGCACTCAAAGTAGCTGCGGAACTGTAGCTCTCTGAAAAAAATATTGTGACGGACCAGAGAGCTACAGATCCACCCCTTATTAAAACCTTCGATTTACGGCGCACAAAAAATGCGCACGATTGAGGCCTGATATCCTATTCCTGTATCACCGTCTCATAAATTTAATGTCAAAAAATTCCTAACATATTTTCCTACTATACTTGTGTCCAAACATACCTTCAAATATTCATTCAATCCCCATACGACTCGAAGACTCACGGTTTTTAATTATTTCGTCCGTTGACGTAGCCACATTGGGTAGCCAGTCAATTCGAATCCCGGTTCATTTCCATACTTACAAAATAACGTATAGATGTTGACCAATATCCCCACATATATTTTTAGTTAAATATATTAGATAATAAATCATCCCAGTTGGGGTAAATATTAATTATTCAAATAGGTAAACTCAAGGCTACGTGGTTTTCGTTAGCTGGTGCGGTCCAATTTCAATACATTTATTCACTCAAAATCAGATCCCCATCCCTGTCACACGAGTGTAAGGAACCCAAAACCAGATCCCCATCCCTGTCACACGAGCGTAAAGAACTCAAAATCAGATCCCCATCCCTGTCACACGAGCGTAAGGAACCAAACCAAAACCAGATCCCCATCCCTGTCACACGAGCGTAAGGAACCCAAAACCAGATCCCCATCCCTGTCACACGAGCGTAAAGAACTCAAAATCAGATCCCCATCCCTGTCACACGAGCGTAAGGAACCAAACCAAAACCAGATCCCCATCCCTGTCACACGAGTGTAAAGAACCAAGCCAAAACCAGATCCCCATCCCCGTCACACGAGTGCAAAAAACCAGATCCCCATCCCTGTCACACGAGCGTAAGGAACCCAAAATCAGATCCCCATCCCTGTCACACGAGCGTAAGGAACCCAAAACCAGATCCCCATCCCTGTCACACGAGCGTACGGAACCAAACTCGGCTATTGCAGCATAGTCAATTATCAAAAGCTTATTGTACCTTTAAATAAATTATATTTTTCAGTTTCTATTTCAAATTATTCGTATTTGCAATGAATTAAGACCGAATACACAACTTTTAACGAATATTATGAATAGGTGTCAATAGCAACAAAGTTTGAATTGACTGGCTACCTAACATTGCCAAACTCATTTGAAGCTGTGAGTTTTCGGGTATTATTGGGCTTTAATGAATATTTGAAAGTATGTTGGGACACAAGTTTTGTAGGAAAATATGTTAGTAATATTTTTATATTAAATTTATGAGACGGCAATGCAAGAATATAAGCAATATAAGGCCTCAACTGTAAGCATTTTTTGTGCGCCGTAAATCGAAAGTTCTTATAAGGGGTGGGTCTGTAGCTCTCTCATCCGTCACAATATTTTTTCAGAGAGCTACAGTTTTGCGGCTACAAGCAGTAAACATTCTCCCCAACCTCTGTTGAGAAAAATGGTGTGAATGCTGCTGCCGATTTGTGTGTGTCTGAGATTTATTGTTGCTTAGTGTCGTTTAATATCGTTACAATATTGCTCTTAGAATGTCACCAAATCCCAACTCGTTGTTTGTATGGTAAGAATTTCATGACGCACTACATTTCGCACTCAAAATTCTTACATCAGTCACACAATATGCTTTTCCCTCCTTTTCGTTCTGAACGCATGTATAGATGCGTACAGACGTATGTACCACTTGTACCATTGCACACGTAAATGTGACGATTAACATTTGTAACTATGAACATTATGATGATATATGAAAACAATATGCCGCGATAAAAAATAGCTTACGTATTTTGTACCTATGACGAAAAGTTCAAGGCCAGTTTGGAAGGTCAACTAACAAAAATTCGTCGGATTTAGTAGCCATCTTCTCACTGCACATGCGCAAATAGAACACCACCTTCGAATGGCACAGGCGTAAATAGTCCCCTTAAATCTTTGTGAGGAGTGGAGGTGGGCAACAGATGTGCCAGAAAACTATGCATTCCAAACTGCACGAGATGTGAAATACACACAATAATAAAAACTGTTAGAATAGAAAAATACTTTATTTACTTTCATCATTTTGGTAAAAGAAATAAGATACAATATCGTAATTCCTAAATAATTTATCATCTAGAATTCTTTCCAAGACAAAAACAATAATATATATTTGTAATGATAACATTTTTTTCAAAAATATCATGATTAGGAGCAAAGAGATAAATATTGTTCCCATAAATCAACAATGTCGTGGGTCATCTTCTGGAACTTGAGACAAACTAATTCATGTATGTATTTTGATTTGCTTATTAGCAAGAGACTACAAACTTTAGAACGGAACCTTACTTATCAATCTGATATAAGCTAAGAAAAACATTTTATTGCAATTCTCACAATTAAAAAAATGAAAAGAAAATGCAATGAAGCTAAACATATACAAAGCGAAGCATATATGCAGAAACATGTTAAAATACATTCTCGAATCATTCAAAAATGTCAGGAAGCACATTCAATTAATTCATCATTCAAGATATACTTCAATATTGAAATAAGAATATATTTTCCGTGCACCATAAGGATTTGCTATATAACTGGCAAGGACATTGTTGCGTGTCTACACTAATCAACAACTACAGCGAACCTCCTCGGGAGTGCGGTTAATGTCTGAAAAGTTTCTATTCATAACGCTACATTGTATCATCTGAATGGAATTCTTCGGATCACTTCTATAGTAAAAAAAGTTTTTATCAACATTTTCATAAGCATTTTCTTAAAAAAATTAAATACATTTATCAAAATAATCAGGTAACAAAAATAAAGATATTCATGAGAATGCTGAACTTTCCTCTGTGGAAAATCGTATAACAAGTTCACAACCATTGATTAGATTAACATTTGTCCTTAATTAATCAGTATATCTAACATCTATTTAATAGTACCTACTCAAATGAAATTAAATGTTCGTAATCTCATGAAAAGTCTGCGACAATAATTCTGAGGGTAAAATTTAAATAAAAAAAACAAAACAAAACAGAATACAAATTACTATTCCATATTTTATCACTTAGTCCAACTGTATTCAAAACGAGGGTGGATCATTTTTATAAATTCTCGAGAATTTTTTTTAGAAAAGAGATGTTTTACTGAAAAATACATGTTCTTACTCAAATGGAACCTTTTTGAATAACATCTTAAACTCGGCATTGATGACAGATAGCTTCATAACGGGCTCTTATTATTGTTAATGTCTAGTATAGATTCCGAAAAAGTTTGATCCGCCACTGAACACTCGGAAGTAGCTTTAAAATGTGTCAATTGAATCTGACTGTTGACGTGGAGATATTATGTCGTATTACATTTATTTTGCAAGTGTTAAGCGCTACCATAAAGCCGGCCCAATCCTTGACGATGTATAAACAACAAACCGCTAGAACCAGGACACGGTATTCTACATTAAGAAAACTACTGGCAGATTACAAAATAATGCCTCGATTTCCTGAAAACCACATATCCTGCTACAGAGGAAACGCGTTTTAAACGGATACATAAAAAGATTACTGGGGGTACGCACGTACCATTACATAGGAGAAAAACAAAGGCACACATGAAAGAATTAAAAAGGCATATATAACCAAAGAATGACATTGATGATACACTTAGCCAAAATAATCATGTTTATGAATACACGGTATGGAATATATAGGTTACGCACATATACATGTATAATGATATACATCATCTGACCAGTATTCATATACATCAAAAATATAAGTTCATCTAAAAGGAGGGGATAAATAAATGGGCCTTCTCAGAACCTTCACCACAGTGAATAGTGATAAAACAGAACGAAAACCTGGAGGGCGCTGTTAAAGTCCACCACTACGCCATAGAAACCGGGTCCCTTCTCGTCCCCTAACAATGAAGGGGGGGGGGGGGTCTGTGAACTATTCTAACTGGTAGCGTTAAGCAATAATGCTGTAGCAAATATAACAATTTCATCTCTAGTTTAACAAATAGTGAAAAAAACTCCCACGCCATGAGACGTTATACTAGTACTACTTATATATACAGTATATATATAGAGAGAGAGAGAGAGAGAAAGGAGGAGAGAGAGAGAGGGAGAAAGAGTGAGGAGAGGGGGTGAGTGAGGAGAGAGAGATGGGGGAGTGATACCCAGCTGATTAGAAGTTATTGGAAACAAGAGCAAAATTTGTCACCAGAGACAGGTAGTTTATCAGCTTAGATTGTAGACACACCTTCGCAGGCAATAATATTAAGATGTTGAATAACACGGGGGATGTTCCTATAATTACACCGACCACTGGTCTTTCCTACGCAAACACATCGAACACAGCCCCAAATGAATGAAAACTTCAAGCGGAATCAATAACATATCGACTAACAAGTCCTCATTACGGGATAAAGAATGCGATTATTACTTCAACATTTAATTATTCTACTGAAATCAATGAAAGGAAAATGTGAAAGGTGACGCACTTGTTTTTAAGGATTCAAGAGCTCGGGGGATGATTTACTATTCCGCCGATCAATGGTCTATTGTATTACACCTTACGACAAAATGTTATACTTTTCTTAAAAACAGAACAGAAAATACATGAATAAACAAACAAAAGTTATCTCGAGAACGTTTTCCTACTGTACTGACACTCTAAAGCCAATGATTTCGGGCCGAGAGCTGTATATATACATAGCACCGATGCTTTGCCACGCATGTGAACGTAAACGGGATAAACCAGGTGACAGAGCGGACCCCATGCAATCGTGAGAGTGGCTTGGCATAGTCGTGACCCACAAGTCCCCAGATTAGATATTTACACGATTAAATAAATAAAAATATGTACAGACGTGTAATAACAATAAAACTCTCTCTACACGAGTTGAATTTCATACTACGGAAGTTATTAAAATAATTTTGACATGCTTCTAGGTAAAATATATAACTATCAGTAACTGTCTACATTATTCCATATACATGGTAGAAAATGCTAATTTGAGTATTTCGATAACGCTGAAAAATAGATTTCCTCTCCCTAGTATTCCGAGATTCATTTTGTATACACTTTAACTAGTTGTCAATGTTCGTGACGAAACTTGTAAACGATCGGGAGTTTTGGTGATGGAAACTAGCATGCTATTGGAATATCAATGAATTCGTTTTCCTATTGGCTGATGGAATTAGAATCCGGAAACCAGACGCCACATTTCTCAAGCAAATAATTTACAAAAAAGCAGCAGAAGGTCCACGTGCCCAGAATATGGCATGACAGTAAAAACGCCGAACACAAGTTGGAATTCATTAATGAGCTCAGAGTGATAATGTCACATATCCTCATTTTGAAACAATCCAAAATCCATGAACTTATGGAAAACGTTGACATTAGCACAATCATCAGTATATGACTTATGGAGATGAAACATCAAATAAGGAAGAATCTTCATGTGCGTTTTCTATGTCTACACTTTCCACTGTTCCCTCACTAAGAATACTCTCAGTTTCATCTTCGTCATTTTCTGATTTACTTGAGCTGTCAAAGCTGTAAGGAACTTTTTCGCCACGCATTTCACATATCACATTTGTCAGGGCTTTGATGTAGTTCTTGGCTAAGGTCAGGGTCTCTATCTTGGAGAGTTTTCTGTCTAATTTTATGTGTGGGATCACTTCTCGCAGATCCCCAAAAGCATCATTCAACGAATGCATTCTTTGTCTTTCACGTTCATTACTTTCAAGACGACGTAGATTTCTTTCTCTGGCGTTGAAACCCTTCCGACGTTTTGCGGATTTTTTCGGGCTTTTCACTTTTCTCTGATCACTATCGTCTGTCGCATCTGTTGTAGAGCTGGTTCCTGAATCTGAAGGTGAGGCTGGTCCTTCACGCCGCGCCCTTTTTCTGATTTGATAGTCCGTGGCCCTCAGCCCGGGCAAATCCCAAAATCCATCCGCAGTCGTCTGTTCGCTGTCTTCAGCGAGGTCGTACTCCAGCCTAGAACTCATGGCGCCGTGTTTCCCTGAACGCATCACCTGCAAAGATAGACAATGTTATAAGGAAACTGTCATTCTGCTTTCGTTGGTAAATTACAAAATTGTAAACCAAGATCATTTAAACTGTGATTTACCTACAACCTGCACTTCAAAAAAGGTTAATCAAAGGTAAATTATCATAATTTCGATACTTTTTAAAAAGACAGACCTTTGACGCAACTAAGGTGGAAGGGCGAGCATTGTGTTTCCGAGTCGTGCTGACGTTGGAATAATTAGATTGTACGCTGACACTATATTTACAGAGTTTTCAAATAGAAGTTTACATGAAGTGAATCCCCGTGTTTGAGGTCTCCCTAACAAGTGCATGTCTCCTGTAGATTATATTTAGCCTTTCTATTGATCGACGGAACAAAACCTTCGTCATGCATACACTTCTCACGACAAAGGTAATGCCCTTCATTGGAATCTCACTGTTTATTTCATGACGATTTAGATTATCAGAGAAACTTCTACAGAAGTTTAAATGTATTTTTCTTTCGTACAGTATACATCGTTTCCTCGTGTTTTGACCGACGTAGTAATAGACCAAGACGTATTTCTCCGATCTAAATTTAAAATCCCATTGTACACCCCCGCACAGATAATTTTATCTCATTTACGCCAATTAATCGATCCATGAAGGCGAATCCATTTAAATTGTTGTTTTGTAAACCCTTCTGCTCTCTGAATGAATTTGGTCTCGGCATGAAATGTCAAAGTTTATTATATCATCCTAAATCTTTTATCCCTAAAGGTCCGTGTCATACAAACATGCAATTCTATTTCACCTATTTTTGGTGGGGGGGGGGGGGGGGTGTTTTCTTTCTACTTATTCTGATACTGTTACTCAATCGTCATCAAAGATATACTATTGCATGTATCAACAGCATGCGTACAGAATGGATTGTCTGGTGATTAATGGACGTGCATTCTTTCCATGAGACGGACAAAGCCGAAGTGACGAGGTCTCGAGAAAACGAAGCTATGACAAAATCAGAATAAAGGCTGTAAAAGCTGACAATGTGTCCCATTCATTTCAAATGACATTTTATTGTCAAACACCGGTGTTTTACTAGGAGCAAACGATCAATCAAAAAATTGCTCTGCAAAACTAAATTATTTGGAGTTTTTGGTTTGGGTCTTCTGTGACAAGTACCTGATATGGTTGTTAAATTCAAATGATTAATTCCAAAACAGGAAAACAAATCTTATTGATTCCTTAACCGGTTATAACATAAATTTTCTTTAGTCTTGTGTCATTAAGGACGAAATGACTAGAAATATAAAACATGTCATGTTCATCGCTACAATCATATTAAGCTGAAAGTGCACAGTGTGATTTCAGTATAGCTTCCGTCTAAATGAAACAAATTGCTGTCATTGTAAAAAAAAATATTGATTACAATATTTAGAAAAACTGATTGAATTTGTAGGGTCTTTGAATTTAAGCAAACTACCACTATCTGGTAGACGAGAAGGTAACCGGTAAATTACCCGGATGTATTAGTATACACTAAAAACGCGGAAGTCGCCTGGCTGCGGAGGAATGTTGCAGCTCCGGGCACCTGCTGGATACCTCGGGAGGTAACAACAAAAGTCCATATCGGCAACTTTCTCTCCACTAACTCGTATGAAAAGATCCTTTCTCGCTCGAGTACCTACATAGTAACAATCTGACCACTGAAAACAGTAAATCGGTGCATTTGTATCTAACGCTACAATGACCTTTAGCAAAGTTGGAGTGATTCCATAAGTTTATATGATATGACCATTTCTCTAAAATCATTTACCAGTTCCAGGAAAAAAATTCAATTGATGATAGTGTCAAGTGAAGAAGAAATTCCTGTTTTCCCTTGTGTGACCACAACTTACTAAATAGTTTTCTTTTCACGAATATTGTATTTGTGTTCTGTCAAAAAACTGACAGAAACTAACGAGAGATTGTCCTCCCTGATGACAAGCGGACAAGATTTTGTCACCAACTTAATTGCGGCGAGGGGATCGATAAGCTATTGTCACTTTCCCCCCCAAGACCCCGCACTGTAGAGCGATTATCGGGAGGTAGGTCGTGCAGTTTACAATACTACGGTACTGTTTTATCCCTGTTAAATATTCGTTTTATTATAAAGTCAATTTTATTGATGCACTTGTTCCTCTCTATCAAACTATAGTGATCTGGTAAATCAATCGTGAACAGTTGTTTTCCCATGTATCAGCAAATGTAGTTTTTTTTATATCACCTAAAACTTGGAAAGACTACTGCTTTTTTCTTAATGGCGATTTCCAGTACAATTTATGGTGCAAATAACAGCACTTTTTTGAAAAACGATCCCTGAAACAAAGATACGTCAATTACGAAGAAAAAGAGTCGTCCACAAGGGGCGGCTATAACTCGCATTATCCTTCAAAATGAAGATGGGCAGCGCTCAAACTAACTTTCTCGAATGAAAATTGTTTTTATCAAAGTACATCAAACGAAATAAGTAGAACATCTGAATGGAAAACATCTGAGTTTACCTATATCATAGTCCTATCTCTCCAGTTGACTGCCAGCACAATACTTGAACTTGTACACCACCAGGCGTGAGCTCCAATTTGTAGCGTTATCGGGATGAGCACAAATACTCTTATCTTTGTGAATTAAACCCAATTTTTCAAACACTAACGTTTTGCTATGTTTTTGATTTAGAGACTAGACTAATTCTGGATATTTACACGGGTTTTTATTCTTGTGCAGGGTTTCTAAGATCTAAAAACTAAGTCTGAAAGCCACTTATGAACACGTCAATTGATTCTGTGAATGCAAAGTCAGCGTCCTAATGACTTAGTATTAGAAAAATAACAAGGCCACTTAAACTTTGCAATGTAACGTAGATATAAACTATGATATGAAAATATCACACAATCAAACTAATTTTACCGGGAAAAAACGCACATATAGCAATTGAATCTCTCTGAGATATACATATATAGATATATATACTTACTTAATAAATTTATAGTAGAAATCCTTTTCGATTTTATTTGAAGATACTCCTTTTATGTGGCGACAATGCTCTGATTTTTCGTAAAATCATACGGCTATCTGTGGAAATACTGCTGTCCGTATTCCAGTCTTTCACTCTTTACTGATGTCAACTGCTTGTTATAGAGTTGTCGTCTGCTGTGTAAAGGGAATTAATATCCTGATGATAACACACACATAATACGAGAGTTTGTAGTAATTATCAATCGATCCGAAGTAGCCAATGAAAATATGACGTTGTCTCGCCCAAGTCTCGGATACTATAACGAAGAGTCGGTGGGTGTCAACTGCTGTGGCGCTGTAGTTAGCTAGTAACTCGTGTTGATTCCGGTGAAGCCTCCGGGTGCAACGCAACGCACTGAGCAGAAAATCTGTAAAATATTGAAAAAAAAAGAAGTCTTATAAATGACGTGGTTTCGGGGTATATCATGACGATAATTGCATAATTAAATGAATAAAAACACTCCAAGCGCTACCTTAGATCAGCATCGGTGATATACTGAAATAAATATGATTGAAAACAAAATAAAACCTACTGTTTGAGTTGGCACATATACGTTTTGATGCACGAGATTGATTTTGTTCAATGGGGCGGTGCAAAATCAACGCTGTCGTTTGAATTTGAGTGAATTTCACACTTTATTGTTAGAGATCAATACAAGGAAGATATTCGCTTAGATTCGTATTTCACTGAAGTCATAATTATGACAGGTACTCAAACTGTCACTTTATGGCACGTGTGATTAATTAACTTGATTGAAAATGAAATTAATTTGTCACTTTTCAATAGAATATCCTTTTTACAATATTTTCCATATCACTGGTAATTTTTTTGCAGAGTGAATCGATTTCAGCACTTGTAAACTTTATTCATATTGCAGATAGACGATTCATTACACAATTTACTGCGTAAAATTCATAACCGCACACGCACTAGCGGTAGATATAAAATCTCGGAATATTAGTATACAAATGAGACTACATGTCACTTTCATCTGTTCCATGATCGTATCGTGAAACTTGATGGAAAATTGTTAGTCCAATTATACCGTTGGGTAAAGCCAGATGCCGAGCTGCTGACACACACAGTAGAACATCTATTACCACACTGTCAGCACAACATTGACAAATACTTAAAAGTGTGGACACCACGTGTTAAATTTCCTTGAACAAAAAAAAAAATGCCAGAATGCCAGCTAATGATTGTGAACTTATCATAGGTATCCTGCTACTTTGACAAATTCGGTCTGAGTCTTTATATGAAATATGGACCTTACCTGTTGATTTTCCACTACTTTATAAGTTTTACATGCTTTATTTTACAACAAGAGTACATATTATCGATTGCTTTTTATTTCAATTATACCGCCTATGAACATGTGTAAAAAAAGAGCGAGCTGTGTATTAAATGATGAGTTAATACACTTCTATATAGCGTGTGTCTCCCATTGTAGCACTATCAAGATTGGCAGAAATCCCTCACAAGGCCCCATTTCACAAGAGTACATTGCCTTAGAAACAAATTAAGCAGATCAAAAAGCGATAAAGAGAGGATTATGCTCTCGAAAATTGATATTACTATTGAGTAGATTGGTGGCCGCGGGTATACACTGCAGCTCGGACAATTGATGATAAACTTACTGATGGCCTGAAGCACCTACAGCGACAGGTGTGAAGATACAAGTAAATTCTACACCGTGACATGAGGGAGCAAGTCTGCACTATTATGGACAATTTTGTATGAATTAAATCAAATTTGCTCAAAATGGAACACCTCGACGTAGCCTTGAAACCCTAACGACTGGAGGATACGATGTCCTGATTTGTAATGTTTTCCATGAAATTTAGTGATATTGGCCAAATCACTCCCATTCATCATCCCTACTTCTGTGTGTATTAATGAACCTAAACTTTTGCAAATCTGTCTGTACACGTGGCAATCGCTCCATTTAAACCAGGGGAAAGGAAATGCTACGAACAGATGGTAATCTGCATCCTTATAAAGTCGAGACATATTTAGACGATTGCCTATACTTATTTACAGCGTTTTATGCGATCAGAATTCGCCGTCGATAGTCATAATTCTGAATACTAGGAGCACATGTGCGATATCATCTTTCAAATTAATAGGTTTCAAAGGTCTTTACAGACCGGTGTCAAATGAAGGTAAAGATTTACGATTCGAACCCGGAACCTTTCTTAGCTGCCGTTTTTATCTTGTCAAATGATGTTGTCCCTCGGGGTAGAGATCATCACAGCCGTATCGGCAAAAAACAGGGTTATTTTACATAGCTTCCGTAAAAATTGTCAACAAAAACAGAAGCAGACCTTTTAAACTTTAAACACAGGTAAATAAATTCATTCCGTCAAAACTAATAGTGGGCTATACCTCAAGTCCCGGATATCAAATATCAGAATCACTATCATGGGCTATACCTCAAGTCCCGGATATCAAATATCAGAATATTTGTCATGCTTTAATTTTCTATTAGTTGCCGACACATCGACATTATAAAGTGCCTATATGAGTTGTTTACAATTGCAAAAATTAGCATAGAGTCGGACAACGGAAATAAGCCATATTCCTCGTCATTGTTCTAAACAGACATTCCAAGCCGTTCACTCTCTTTAATGTACTGACAAGACGATGTATTTACAAGGTGGAATATTGCTCAGAACAACTATAATGTTTTTCCACATCAACAGAACGCCCCTACAGACACGCATTAATCAAAAGGACACCTTTGCTTTTTCTGATCATGTTTTCGGGTCCGATTGATCGCATACGTTACGTTATAATAACCCCTTCCTTCCCCAAAATAAGGAGTTTTCCCTCTTTTTCACGGAAAACTAAAATATCATGATCTTGAACTTCATACATATCTTGATGACAAAAAAATATCACATCCTGCATACGATTACCCAATAAAATTTGTACATTGTGGTTTTCTATAACAACCTAATGATATTCTCATTTCTTGTCAATGATATCAGGCACAAAGACAATGAAGAATTAGGCATAGTGTCATTAAAAATCAAGCCTCTGGCGTTAGTCTGTGTTTTGTACCACGGCGCGTCCCCCCCCCCCTCCCCTTCCTTCGATATTTTGATCTATATCCCAATTTACCACTGTCTTAGTTTGTGTAACAAGAATCGCGAACCTAAATCATCGAGTACGACAATCTGATGATATATTTATTGACAATTATTGAAAAAGGAAACGTCGTGAGAAAATATTTGGTTAAAAATAAACGTTACAAATTTGATTTTAAATCCGTCGGTATTTATCGATACAGTTTTAGGTGCGAAGAATAAACAGTAGTTTTGAAAACAGTACAAAAGACAGCCGCCATTGTAAGCCTTTTATTCAGAAAAGTGTCCCTATTGATTTCTGTAAAGCGACTAGTTTTGGTCTTTGCATAAAGTAATGAAGATTGATGACATCTGTGATCTACTCTTTGATGGTTATGAATATCAAAGGAATACTACTATTTTTTCTTATTATTGTTTTATATATTATATTTTTTAAGTAATAACATGGATCATTTATCTAATGGTTAGAGTTTTATATAAAATGATTTGATTTTAATTGGACATCATTCCACGTCTTTAATCCTATACCAGAGACGTGTTCTGCATTTCTCAACACATTGTTCGCTCGCTGGGACGAGGGAATATGCAAATCTAGCATTATTATTTTCAAAATACGATCAACAGTATAGGGAAATGAATGTCAAATTCTGATTAATTGACATAAAAATAGGACTTTCCCTCCGTGCTTTTGAAGACTATAAATTACTGTGTACTAAACAACTATGAAACGCCTTCCTAACATCTGGAATGTGGTTGTGTGTGTGTGTTTTGTTTTAGATATATATATATATATATATATATATATTCAGGAAATTAAATAATTAATTATTATTCAAATTGAACGTATTACTAGCCATTTAAAGAGAAAGCCAATTAATTACAACTTAGGTTTTTTATGGATCCGCGGTCGTGGTGGCATTGAATACGCCATGCAGCAAAAGCCGACAGGAGGTGCTCATTGTACAGATTCCAGTTTAATTGTCATTAATGCCTCGCGTTCCCACGAGAGATTAGATGTGAAGATAGCAGTATTTCGCGATTTGTAGTAACCCATCCAAGTAAAGTACACACTGTTTCTCATGTTCATACTCGACAAATTGATGACTTTTTTCCTTCATTTGAAAAATGAGACACGAAAACCATGAACGTCATAACTGTTGTAATCTCCAGGGTGTGCCAAAGATTCTCTGGTAATGAAAATTTCCGTGACCTGCGTGAGGGCAGTTAAAATCGGCATCGATCCTATATCCGTAACTACAAGTCAATTAATCGCTAAAAACAACCTATCTACAGTTTCTGTTTTCAAGTTTTTAATCAATGGATCTATCAAATGTTTCCCGGGGTATGGACGGCCTCAATTGGCCTGAAGTATGCATTAACTCGGCTTAATGCTGAATCAATTCATTTATCCCACTAACTTGCTAAATACTTGAACCGTATGTGCTCAGCTGTTCAATTGTGCGATTGAAACATTCATCCGAGCGCATATGTCGCAGACGACATTTACAGCAACAAGTGAACCATCGATAACGCTTGAAGAGGCAGGGTTTAAGCCTGGGCAGGACTCGCGCAATTCCTAGGTTTTCACAAAGAAATATAGCGACGAAATATTAATTCTCTTGAGTGGCAAAGGATCAATGCCGATTCCATATTTAGACGTTCGGAAACATCATCTGCAAGGAGTGGTCCGAACGTCACATCCGTGGGTGCCTCTTTTATTCAATATAAGGCGGCAAATTAAGCACGACCTCGGAAACCTGAAAACGAAGGATATCGGTTGTCTCCATCATTATCCAGTAAACAAAAAGATTCCTTAAAAGAGAACGGAGTAACCTGGCTTTTTATTAATTATCCGGTAAACAAAAAGAGTCCTTAAAGAGAGAACGGAGTAACCTGGCTTTTCATTCAATACTGTGAACTAAGGGAAACCTCGTCTGAAGATTTTTGCGTTGTGTAAGAATGTACATATTATTTCCAAAGACATTTATGGTTACTCTAGCCTACGCATTTCCCTAAAATTAGACAGACGACAGAGAATATGGTGGTCGACTGATAGTCATTGAATAATTTTGTTAACTTTGATGAAATCGATATTTATCTTTTAATCCAAAGACTGCACATATATAACTTGAAAACACGATATTTACATTCCATTCTTTAGCAAGAAGTACCCCGTCAACCATAATTTTTATCAGTTCCAACACCCCCCTCCCTCCCCATTTTATTCCCCCGTACTCGGAAATTCGGTGGCGTATAGGTTTTGGTCTGCCTGTTTGTTCGGTCTGTTTGGCCATAATTTTTGAGCGGTTGGTGATAGGGTTGTCATATTTCACATATGTATTCCATTTGGCAAGATCTTCCTTTACGTACCAAAAAATATTGACATTGTGACCTTGGGGTTGACCTACTTTTGAAAATCTTTAACCTTGGCGATAAATTTAGAATGGTTAGTGACAGGATTGTCATATTTCGCATACGTACGTATTCCTTTTGACAAAACTTTTCCTTCAGTACCAAAATATTTGACCTCTTAACCTCTTGACTTTGACCTACTTTTGAAAAACTTTAATTTAGGCTATTACTTTTGAATGATTAGTGATATGACTTTCAAGTTTCACATGAATATTCCTTGTGACACTTAGAGCTGGTGGCATCTCAATATGAGTGAAAAATTCTCGACGGAACGTAAAAAACCAATCAATCAATCAATCCTTGTGACTAGACCTTTCTTTGGCTACCAGAAGTACGTTGCTGCCATACGGGGGCATCAGTGTTTCACACATACACACATCGTCATATCTACACGTACCGCAATTAGAAAATGATAGACCGGTAACGGAAAGCGTCAAAGAAGACAGATGCCCCTGCCTACTTTATCTTCATTACATCTGCATACCGTATGTCATATATATATATATATATATATATATATAATATATATATATATATATAATATATATATATATATATATACATACTGTGGAATCGTTAATCCTGATCGCCAGCAGAAGTCATGTTCTTACACAGTCAGAGGCACTGAAGGAGGTAAACTAGGTTTGATCATCGGCATCAACAAGATGTGTTAGTGAAACACTGATGCCCCCGTATGGTTAAACTAAACTCTAAGGTCAACGTAACGAGGCCAAAATGTTTTGTACGAAAAGAGAGGTCTTGTAACAAGGAATACACAAGTGAAATATATAAGCCCAAGCACTAACCATTCAAAAGTTATGGCAAGGGTTAATTTTTTTTCTCTAAGTAGTTCAAACTCCAAGGTCACGAGGTCAAACATTTTGGTCCCAAAAAAATGGTCTTGTCTGAAGAAATACACACATGACACATGGAAGCTATATCACTATCCATTCAAACGTTATGACTAAGGTTAAAGTTCAAACGTTATAATTAAGGTTAAAGTTCAAACATTATGACTATGGTTAAAGTTCAAACGTTATGACTAAAGTTAACGTTCAAACGTTATGACTAAGGTTAACGTAAGACAGACGGACAGAAAAAAAAAAACCCATATGCCCCAGAATCTCTCATTACGGGGGCATACAAATTAAAAAAATTCCGAATCGTGGTCTAGTACATAAATCTATTGTTCACAAAATTACATTTTTAGTTAAGAAAATCGATGGTAGATGTCTACGGCTAATCCCAGAATTATTTCAAGTTGACGAAAAACAATATTGTGAATTAGAATTGCTTTCTGAAAATATTGCACTTGATATCGAATTATTTCCCAACTGTTGCTCAGCACGGACTGCCTCAGCCCAGTAGTATCTACTAAGTACAGAAATATGAATATGATAGTCAGTAAAACACAGTATGTGCCATATAACCATTTAAAATCGATTGATGGACACATATGTATGGTCCGGATGTAAAATACAGTATAAAAATGTATATGGTACAAATCTGGTGAAAAGAATAGCTGCACTGCAGACGCCATAATGCTGTGTTGAAGTGCCTATGTAACAATGTCTATGGCGGGAAGGTGGTCTTGAAAAGAGGAGACGTGCTAGTATTTTGCAGTAGACAGGATTAAAAAAGACAACCAAATGATTATTGATAATAGAATTTCTAGAAAGCATATTGACGTGATAGCTTTAATAGGTAGAAATGGGTAATTTCCAGTCTTTAATTTCACGCTGTTTTGCTCTTCCATTTGTCGTTATGATGATCTCATTTTGCTGGAGATTTAAGATTAACTTAGCAATTAACAGTTCCGTTTAAGAAGAAACCAATGATTCCTGAATTGATGAAAATCACACTATTGAATTGCAAAAGAGAGGGGGGATAATACATGGAGTTGAACAGATTCGTCTTTAACATGTATTTAGGAAATAAAATTCACCTTTGAAAATACATATATATTATTACTACAGTAACGTGATCCGAAGAGTCGGATCACGTCGAGTTGCCAGGCGCGGATCATCAGATCACATGAGACGCGAAGCGTCGAGATTGATCTGATGATCCGCGCCTGTCAACGAGACGTGATCCAACTCTTCGGATCAAGTTACTGTAGTAATGATAAATTTATTATATACCCCTTCTGCATTTTAAATCCACATTTCTAAGATAATAAATGTAATCCAAACTATCAAAACCACAGACATACCATGAAATTATGTTTTGTTTACGCAGTTTTGTTTGTGACGCGGTCTATATTTTCCACAAATAACGTTGCGTTGATGCATTGTGACGTCATCAGTTTCAGAGGATACCGATACGAAATCAGAAAACCACAGTGTGGTGATCCGGAAAACCGGATCACACGCTGTGAAATCCACAGTATCTAAGAACGATACATTGATGGGTATATAATAAATGAGGGTATGGACTGCGACGATTCATGTTGGTAAACCGGCATACTTCATGAAGTGCGTTTGTAATACAGGTACACGAGGTATAAACTGCGACGCTTCACACTGGCGTACTTCGTGAAGCGCGTGTGCTCGCGTGAAGCGCGTGTGCTCGCGTGGAGCGCGTGTGCTTGCTTGAAGCGTTGCAGTTCATACCTTCGGGTATTTTCAAAACTATAATTTATTTCTTATAATTACATTCTACTTCCATTTCTACTGGAATTTCCAGTCGCTGGGTCTACTTTTATTTGTCAAGTATATTTCTGTATTCATACGCGCATTATGTTTACAACTGCGGCACATTCACGAGGCAAAAGAGCAACAACATTGGAATTGTAAATATTAAAGAAATGCGAGTCCTCTTCTCTTGTTTTACTATCATTCATCCGTTCAACTACCATCGCCTGAAATAAACTTGAATCTTTTCCTTGATTTTGCTAATACCATATTGTGCTGAGCAAAATCTAGGTCACAATCAAATTAAAAATTGATGAAACATTGCACAAATTAAACTTAATTATACCACGATCCGTTTTACACACTACATCTACTCCACATATCGTCATTAGAAGTTGGTACTACCGGTGGGAATAGAAGGAGAAGACGTATTCCATTTGTCATTAATTTGTCGCAGTTTACCGAAAATATTCCATCGATCCTCGCGTATCTGACTTTCATTCAATGTAGTTTTGTGAACCACGACCTAAAAAAAACTCCGATAATTTACACTTAAATCCCAAAGAGAATACACACGAGAAAGGGGAGCTGAAAACGTTTATAGGTCTTCTGGGATGAAAACGTCGCGCCAAAACGTTATATCGTTGTTTTTGGGGGGGATTCAAAACTTTGTCATATTAAAAACTACTTTTCTAAAGCGCAAAATTAGTTTCCTCGGGGAAAAGTGTGCAGTATTTCTAGTTTGCAAATCGTTTGAGTTCTATGCAATGCATTTTTTAAATATAAAACTCTTCATTTTACAGCAGTGATTCATAGAGAGGACGTGTCGTTTTCGGATTTTTAAAGAAAAATTTACTGAAATTCGACTAACTGCGTTATATAGCGTACGACATAAGATAGGGGGTTTAGAAAAATTTACTGGGATTCGACTAACTGCGTTATGTACGGTACGACACTGAAATGATTTAAAACGCCAAGCCAATAACAAAAGGCATTTGCTGTGGTTTTAAAAGATCCATTTTGTAAATTGGTCTTTTTTGTGAAATGTAACATACAAGAATGGGTATATTGCCGATCTGGAGACCTGTCAAAGTTAAGCTATAATTATACCATTCTCAGAGTGTGGTTGTCTTCCTTATTGACGCTAATTGAGGAAAAATGGAATAAAAACATTTTTCAAGGAAAAGAGCTTAAAGGTTCTTAGTATTTAACATTTCTCCACGTCCGCAAAACTTTTTTATCAAAGTAAGAAATATCAAAAATCATTTTACAAGGAAAACAGCTCAAACGTTCTTTTAACATTTATTTCTCCACATACGCAAAACATCTGATCGAGGAAAGACGTTTAAAACAAATATTATTTAATAGAAGACAATATTGAGGACAATAAGCCTAAAGCTGACGTGCCTGAAAACTGGAGCAGCCATTTAAATCTGCGGTTAATGAGTGTCGCGGGATTTGGTCTACTTGCACATCGTCTGAATAACTAGATTCGCAATGATTCATTGCAGCTGACGTCTGCACATCGGGTGAATCTTAAAGTACAGACGACAGTTCAAGAAAGAGTATAATTACTGTTCTATCTTTTTATTACAACAGGAAACAATAGTCCGGGGTTAGGGTAAATTTTGTCATTGTCAACTAACGTCTATCGAGACTAATTAACCCTCGCGTATTGCAGTTTTGAGTCACCTGTAACGAGTACTATGTTTAAACACCGAGACGAATGCATATTAATTAACGAATTATGCACAAAAATAGACTATTTATTTGGCTTTAATGATAAGAGGGCAACCATATTTACATCTATACTTCATAGTGACTTGGTGTTTCGTTGCATGCCTTTTTCCTTTTTCGTGAGAATATGAATAACCACGGCTTCAGTAAAAGAAAGAAAAAAACCCGCAGTAAATGACTCTCTTTTTGTTATATTACCCGCAAATGACTTCGAGTTTCAGAATTGATAATAAAGTAAGCTGCCATGGAAATAGTTTCAAATGCCAGCAAATACACTGCACTTACAAATCAATTTTATGAGAGTTGCATTACATGACCTTATTTTCTTTCCACCAAAACTTAAGTGAAACTTTAACGATTTTTTTCTCTGGCTTAACCACCAGAATTTTCTCATCACGGTTAGTTTGCTGCACAGCATGTAAACATTGTTTACATATATTTGCATCAATTAATTTACATATCTTTTTTTCCCGAATCGGGGAAAGAATTATTGATAACCGGCCTAGTGTAAAATCTAGCACTATTTGTGGATTGTTTGGAGGCAAATGAACTTTTATGTTCATGTAAACGTACTGCATTCGCAAAGGGAAGCAAAAGTCTGAACCAGATTTTTATGAGGCCTTGTTAAGGACGAATGTTGAGCGAAGAGAGCCCATAAAGCCTCTGTAACTAGCATTGACCGGTACAACGACCGCGTACAACGGTTCTATAAATCAAGAAGAAGAATTAAAAGCAAATTCCTGATCCCATTAATGATTCTTAATTAAACCCAATACGATGGATTTTCACACGCAGGATTTCACCGTTCTCTTCACCTGCATCTTTACGGTCCCCTGTAATGTGAATATAGTCGATGGACAGGCCACATTTTTCAGAACATTGTTTTAAATTTATATACCACCTCCACCCCCGAGATCGACGGATGGGGTGGGGTGCATATTGCTTTCGGTTTGTCTGTAACTTTAATCGAGCTCATAACTTCTACATGTATATCAATGAAGATTGGGGCTCCATACTTTGTGAACTATAAGGTCAAGGTCATTGCAATAAAGCTGCTGTATCAAGGTTAAATTTCCGACAATTGAACGTGGTCATGCATTGCTTCTTGATTATTTTTTTTACACGTGATTCCAAGAAAACATTTGTTGACTTTTCCTGAAAAGACACGCATAATCAATGACGAGTACGCATAATCAGTGACGAGTACGCATAATCAATGACGACACTCTGATCATTCTTTTTTTCCATAAAACAAAAATAGATGTGAAATAATTGAATATTAGGAGTTTTTGGAAAATTCAGAAATAAACACGCGGAATATACGGCAAATTAAGATTGATTTGTCAAAATTAATGAAAGAAACTTATCGCCGTGCCAATGACGGATTTCCCGTACCCACTCCTGCCCTCAAGTGAACTCAGTTACAAGATTAATCATATTTACATAATATTAAAACCTCGACTCGTTTATTATCGGCATCACAGAAAAGAACACCGCATAAATGACATGGCTTTAATTTATTAAAAACAATCGCTACCTTATATAATTGGTACAACATTAATTGTCTGTGTATGTCTTTTAGTTATTCATACAGCAATTTGATTAGAAGGGGGATGGGAATTGTCGAATTTCTTTCCCGAAATTGAAGTCTGGTTCAGTCATTTCTGGGATACAGACGTGCATGGACTACCTATACAAGTTTGAGGTGTTCTTGTTTATGTCTTCTCGTGATTTAATACTATTGACAAGCGCGAACTTTTAACCTTACAGTAAATTATGTAGTCTATTCTGTCATAAGTATAATGTATTCTAAGAGACAATAGACAAAAAGAAGTTTCGTTCTCGAGAGAGAAAATGAAATTAATTCTAATCTTTGCATTATGATTGTATGGTAATCATGAAAAACATTATGAACGTAGGATTTGAATTAAACATATACGGAGGACCTTGGTAGGGTTTAGCTGTTACATGCTTAAGTGTTATTGTTGTTTTAAAGAATACTATTTTATCCACACGAGAGGAATGCTTATACAGCATTTTATTGAACTCTACGCGTTATATTAGTATTGGGTATTTTTATCAACATGTCTGTAAAGGACACAGATATGACAGGAAGTGGAGACAATAAACCCTCACCCAGGTCTCTGTAGACGATTGAGATCTGACTAAAAGTCCACTACCGTACAACATGGAGAACCGGAAGCATGCCGAAGGTACATACCGAAGCTTAAATTTGATTACATGCTAAGCCAAGACAAGCCTTTCATGCTCTAACACCCTGCACTTCGGTAGGTAATCTCACCTCTCAGTGGGACTACAATATTCGTCTATTGATTTTGTTTTGGGTGACAATTTATTCCTGGATGTTACACTTTCTACGTATTCAGCTGTTGATAACAGATAATATAGATCAGGTTAGATTAATTATTAATTATCATCTGTTGATTCAGTCGTACTAGTGACAAAACGGCGACACTACAAAGCTTTATTCATGTATGTATAAAAGCCTAGAATATCCTCTTTCATTTTCTACCAATATATGTAGCTTAAATGAATTAAAAATCACAGATATTATACTGCACAATATATATATTCAATTATAGGCCTAACAAATTTAGACGGTTAATTTCGTTCCGCAAGACGCTTCTCGAGTAAAAGACGAAAACCGGAAATGTTCCGATGTTCAAACGGACGTAAGATTCGCGACCAATGAAGTTTTCATGATGCAAAACAGCAACTAGGTCATCTGTCAGCGCACGACAGTCAAAGTGTGATAAAAAGGTAGCAAAAGCAATAGGCATGAAAGCCGTCACCGATCTTAATAAAGACAAGGGGTTAGAACACCGTGTGTCGGATTCATGCTTGAAATTGCTGCCGTGTCAAAGAAAACCTATTTTGGTGTACAACCAAATACGATGCAATTAAAAGAAGGAACATCAAAATAGAAGGGAAAATAAAAGATATGGGAATATGAAGCTTACATAACACGGTATAATTACAGTGAGGGGGTACATTTGTACATGTAATTTTGTAAATGATTTATGTTGTCACGTAGTTGCCATGCTGAACGGATGTATAAATTATCAGTGAAATTTATAGGGTGAATTAATTTAAGGAAAGAGAGAGAAAAATGTTAAGAAGTCGTCATCTTCCATCTACTTATCGTTCAAGTTACACTTTGTGCACCGTTACACAAGGAAATGGAGATTTAAAGCTGTGATCGTTGTCTTCGGAGCAGGATGCATGTCGTAGTTTGTTGGTTTACCTCAGAGAAGATAACACTTTTATGCATTTTAATTTTGATATTTCCTTTAACTGTTTCTTGTTTAAATAAGTCAACCATGGATGATAATGTGATTTTCTGTTGTTGTTCAATCAAACTAAATGTCAAATTAAAAATGTATCAGTTGATAGTATACATTTCGCTTTTATCATTACATCAAAACTCTATTCACGTAGTTATACGTCCTACATTACAGGGAAAATAAATTAAGATTGGTAATCAATGGCAAATCATTTTTTTATGTTCTCGTACTTTTTCGTGGGAAATTATACAATATCCTAAGAAGGATATTGGACGAAAACGAAGTTTCATGAGAAAATGTCAATGAAAATAGGACTTACATTAAATCTGACAGTTGTCTTGGAGGAAAAGGAAATAATCCACACCGTGTCACTGGTTCCTGCGCATGGATTAACTTTTCTTTCACATTACACCTGTCAGTTGGTCGTCAGATTAGAGCTCGAGGGGGGCGGGGCGCAGCGTCACACCATCAATCAAAAAATGTCCTGTCTTATTTCCCATTCATAGTAAGTACTAACCTTTGCCGCCGGACCTTCTTTCGATTGATTTTCTATCAAAAACTATCAGAATGATCGTTTTTGTTTCTAGTTGGTTTTTGTTTCTTTGGTTGGGTTTTTGTTTCAGTATTTTATATTTAGCTGTGGGGTTTTTTTTTGGGGGGGGGGGGGGGTAATTTGTATATTTAATTTATTTATTTTTGGATTATGTTTGTTTTTATTTTTTTTACTTTCAAAAAGCTTATACCGATGTCCTAATGATGATGGATTGTTAATTATTAATTGTTAATTATTAATAATCCAGGTTCCTGTATTAGTGGGGAATTGAAAATAATCAAATGAAGTCATTGGTTATTATCATGGGGAAAAAACTGTTGCAAACATGATCTATACTACCATGACTAAAAATTAGGTTATGACAATCCTGTTTTGTTTACCTTAACAGAAATGGACAGATAGTACTGGCATTGTACTGGGTGATAAATGTAACCTCTAAACGTGTCACTTATACTAAGTGCTATGTGGTTTAGGTAATACAGATCCACATGTCTTTGTATTATCAACCAATGGCGGATCCAGTGCCAGACGCACGAAACCCCTTCCCCAACCCCCAACCCCAATATGATCCAATTTTTCATATAGAAGAATGGCCCAAAATACTAAAATACATACATTTTACTGTGTTAGAATTCAGTAGTTTCGCCCAATGTACTCCCATTGTGGGTCTCAAAATAGTTTGCAGACAATTACCACCACCCCGGTTAAGAAATTCCTGGATCCGCCACTGTTAATTTCTTCGCAAAGTCACTAAAGTAACACCAGGTTCTAAATACCATACACGTGTACTCTTTTCGAAATTTCAGGAATGGCAGAACATATCCAAACTTTGTTTATTTATGAGGTATTATGCACTACGCTTATCAATGTCGCACCTTGCAGAAATGTAAGTCTTGATTTTCAAGCGCGCAGCAAAAACAAAACAAAACCCCCAAAAATAAGGGTACACTAAGAAGAACACTTTGAATTTTCTGCTCCTAATGAAGTGCTTATATAAAAAATAAAAGTACTCTTGTCTGATAGTGAGATTGACCTTGGGTTTTGAAACGTGGACGCCATTATAACAAGTGCGGGGCACGAGCTGCAAGAACTCTGCACTCTAGAAGAATTGTTTCCTTTAAAATTCTGTGTATCTGAATTACTTTCTGTAGTTGACAGATACTAGTATTAAATTCCTACTTGGCATAGCATATTCATAAGTGACTGTTTCACGATTTATGCATATGATTTCTATAAAGCTATTGTATAGAAGAAGATTCCTATTCCAAACCTCTGTTTACATAGAAAACATTGTCAATGATAAATGATTAGACTAGTTTCAGGTAGTAACTTTTTCACCTGCTCCTTCCACCAGGCTTGTTTGTTTGATTGTGGTCTTTTTGCTCCGCTAAATTAAAACTTTTTGATGTCTTTTTAGCAGACTAATTTGCAACTTTTTGAATGTCGTCTTTTTATCCCTGAAATATCGACTTGGAACTTTAAGACTAATTATTAATTACAGTCCATTAATAAAATCAAGATATGTGTCACTAATGGTTAACCACACAAAACCTCCTTCTGGATGCCAACCCCAAAAGGGGCAATGAAGTCACTATTTGGGGGACCCTAAGGCGCGCTCAGAGGACCCACCCACCCACCCACACCCACCCAATGAACTCTACAATTCTGGTTGACAGAGCTCTAGGCAGCACGATTGGTACCAAGACTAGAAACGTATGTCATTTACGTTAGGCCTGTGCTCTTTAGTACATGACGCCTTCTGAAGGGCAAAAAGGGGTACGTAATAAACCCCTATTCAGCTTTTCAAGAATAAATGATAGGATGTTTCGCGCCAAAAATAGGAACACGCGATGCCTTTTAAATATTTTCAATGGCGGTAGGGGTGCCAACGTAATCATCTTTTCCAGGCCCCATGTTCAGGGGCCGCAAAACTTCAATGAGCTCACTTTTGATCGCAGTCTCACTTTTTCAGTATTCCTTTTCTTCTCTAAAAGTAAGAGATAGATCAAAAGTGAGCTCGTTTAATTTTCATGGTCATTTTGCATGTGATCAAATATACCATTACATAGTTGTGTTAGTCAAAATGGCATTGGTCTAAGTAGCGCGCCTGGATTCAAACTAAGACCTTTGTCACTCTAGGATAGACTCGAACGTGTAACTCGGAATCTGTAGATTGCGCCACCACCATATAGAAGTATAGTGATATATCTATACTGTGGTAATGATATCTTGAAAATTCCATTTCCCTCGTTAATAGCCTTCGATGCTTCCTTGGAAGCCCGATGTTCATTCAGTTTCTACAGGAACCTCGGATTTTGAACTCAGCGACTAAAGAAGGTACCGTATTTTAACAGTAGTGATATTTGACAGGGGTAACTGGATTCTGTAAATTTCGTTTCCCTAGAAAGAACCAATGAATTTCAGATCCCTATACTTTATTACAAACTAAGATTAGACATTGAACTTGGAACTCGGAAACTAGATTTATTACCATCACCATTTTTTAACATTAGAGATATATAACGATGGTGATGATATTTTGATAAGTTAAGGAACTTCGCTGTTTCCGAGCCCGATGTTTATCTGTATACATGTATATATAGGAAATTAGGGATAAACCTCGGACTTGATAGTCGGTAACCAGAGAAGCATCATTACTATATTTAGCAGAAGTGATAAAAAAAAACCCACTGTTGATGATATCTAAGGGCCTTCGATGTTTCCTATCCTGATGTTTATTCAGAATCAGAATCATATATTTCAGAATTCGAACTCGGAAACTAAAGATGATTTCATCACATTATCAATAATAAAAGATGTAAGTTTTCATTTGCATCTGGAGTTTTCTTTTCTACTTGGGATTTTGTGTGTGTGTGTGTGTGTGTGTTTTTGGTTGTTGTTTTTTTTTGGGGGGGGGGGGGTTTGGGGGGGGGGGTATAAATTAGACGTGTGACATTATTTGTAATTTTTTAATAGTGAACTGTTGTCTAACTTTTTGATATCATATCCGTATTCCGTTATCTTCCGATATTTTGGTGCGTAAATCTAATTAAGGACAATTTGTGTCTTCTCGCCCTAAGAGAACCAAAAAAGACAGCACACCACAAATAAGCCACCAAACATTACATGGAAGACAAATCGGATCTTGTAAACAACAAGTATAGCAGTACAGAGATCGAGGGGTCTATGGCCACATTAAAGCCAGATACAAGGGGAATTATAGTTGACCTGATGGCTATGGCAATTTTATGAGTGCTAGTATACGGCACATTTGCTCTAAATGGTAAACAGTAAATAAAAAAAATAAAAAAAGGCGGATTAGGGGCATCTTCTTGGTAGCTGAGGATAGGTTGGGGATCGCAAATGAAATCAAACATTCATGTCGCCACTCTCTCCTTCCTGTCTCACCCTCTCGCCTCACCACTCTCTTCTCCCTGCCTCACCCTCTCTTCACCCTGCCTCATCCTCTCGCCTCACCCCTCTCACTCTCTTCACCCTGCCTCACCCCTCTCATTCTCACTTCCCTGCCTCACCCTCTCTTCTCCCTGCCTCACCGTCTCTTCTCCCTGCCTCACCCTCTCTTCTCCCTGCCTCACCGTCTCTTCTCCCTGCCTCATCCTCTCTTCTCCCTGCCTCACCCTCTCTCCTCCCTGCCTCATCCTCTCTCCTCCCTGCCTCACCCCTCTTACTCTCTTCATTCTCTCTCCTCCCTGCCTCATCCTCTCTTCTCCCTGCCTCACCCTCTCGCCTCACCCCTCTCACTCTCTTCATCCTCTCTTTTCTGCATCACTAACGCAGTGTCCTGAGCGCCAAGTTCAAACTTATTCATAACACACTCCCGCATACTGATTTCTTTCAAACCACCAACACAAGAACAGCTCAAGAATGAATGTTAAACAGGGGGAAAATAGGCTAATCAAGATAGATATGCCCGTTTGTACGGCAATAGACAGTACCGTCACGATAGCCCCGTGGGTATCCATCGTTTCATTCACCAGATTCCCACTACACCGGGTGTTATTGCACTTAATTGTATAATTTCCTATCCATCACCTACGTTACACAGTAGTACCTGACTACCAGTGTACAGCGTATAACGATTATGCACCGTTTCTGGCCGTTATAACACAGAGGTGTACACCGTACCGCGTAATGTGCAGACGTGTTAATGGTGCGTATATATGGCGAGGAATTTAATTGAGAAAATCAGTAGCCCTTTACCTTTGACATCTACCGTTCATATTTCATACTTTTTATCGGTCAGTGATATAATCAATAGTATATAAAGATGAAAGGTGTACCTACCTAAGATTTTACGTATAGTTGGTTTGTACATTCCCATGTAGTGTGTTTGTTTCTAGGATTTAGAAAGATCCTTGACACGATAACACTATAAAACTCTTGTTTTAATAATAGCGTGTGATCCGCCGATTCTTATACCAAAGGCTGTAATTCAGGATGACGTCACGTTCCTCTTAGTGTCCTTAAGATGAGATGAGGAGTTATATATGAGAACCATCTAAATACCTTTTTTTCTCCACACACACCCTAAAAATTCAGAAAGAACGTTGAGAGAGAGAGAGAGAGAGAGAGAGAGAGAGAGAGAGAGAGAGAGAGAGAGAGAGAGAGATAACCTTTTCAATTCTACTCACAAACAATTTTTATAAGTTACATGTTCCTTTTTTTTTTTAGACACAACTATTGATAATAACAATGGTGTTCAACCACATTAACGTCGACTGTACCGATCGTGTACTACACCTCTATTAATCCTTATATAAAATATCTACACTTTACATACCATTTCTTTGCATAATAAAATTTCAATCTGTATTTCAACAGAAATTGATTACTAATACATAAAAATAGAGCAAAAACAAAACAGGCACTATTCGAATATATCAACCCTCGTCTGGAAACTAAAATACTAAGTAGTGGGTGGTCAATAAATATTTATAAGTTTAGTGTTTGTGGTAATCAATAGCACACTTCATTTTTTCCCAGCGTATAGACTGGTTAGAAATGTGACTTGAAATACACAGTAATTAATTGTTTAGCGTGAATTTAGGAGCGTACGTAAACAGATGCACCCCTATAAGTACGTCGGGATTGAAATACGGGTATCTGATTCGATAACGCCCACGGCTCGAGGTGTGTCTCGCTTTACACGAATCTCACTCTGAAATCTCAGATACTTACACGTACAAACCAGGAATAAGAACGTATAAGAGTTAAAGACGAGGCAATTCTCTCTGAGAGTTAATTATTGAATTAGAAATAGTTCATATCTTTGCAGGAATTGTATTAGCATTGGAATTACGCGTTTGTAATTGTTTCCTTTAAATGCGTTACAACATCAAATGTATTTTTCAAAGAATTCATTAAACATAAAACGTATTTTTTTAAAAATCCGTTTATTTCATTCATGAGAATATTGAATAGGCAAGGTTACAGAAATTGAAAAACAAACAAACAAAATTAAAAAGAGGCGGATTTAGAGGGGGCGCAGCCCCCCCCCCCCCCCCCCCCCCCCCCCCCCCCCCCTAAAATTGCGTTATCTTGTTTCGGAAAATGTACTAAACGATAAAAGAAGCAATAATTTCTTCCACTCCCGGAGAAATAAATGACAAAATCCTTTGATTTCTTGAATTACTTTATTGGAAGAACTTAATTTTTTCCAAAAACCCTTCAAATTTGGGTAATTTTATTAATTTCACCTTATTGAAATGATAGAAAATAGTACAAATGACTTAATAGGAGAAATATTTCAAGCCCCATAAAATCTGTAAAATCCAGGAGCTTCCGGGGGCTTCGCCCCTGGACCCCCATCAGGGCTTTGTCCTGGACCCACTGTCTCATAAAGTGGCGCCCCCCGTAACCACAATTCCTGGATCCGCCCCTGGCCACATCGCTCACCTGAGTCACCTTGGCCCCTATTTAAAGATTTCCCTTACATATTCAAATGTAAAACTTTGATCCCTATTGTGGTCCCAGTCTACGGGGGTTGTGATGTTAACAAACTTGAATCTGCATTATGTCAGGAAGTTTTTATGTAAATTTAAACTTTTCTGGCATGGTGGTTCTTGAGAAGAAGATTTTTAAAGATTTTCCCTATATATTCCCATGTACATCTTTGATCCCCCTATTGTGGCCCCACCCTCCCCCCGGAGCCATGATTTTAACAAACTTGATTTTTCACTATGTCAGGAAGCTTTTATGTGAATTTTAGCTCTTCTGGCCCAGTGGTTTTTGAGAAGATTTTTAAATTATCTAACCCTATTTTTGATTTTTTGAAAGGGGCATGGCCCTTCATTTGATCAACTTAAAAGCCCTTTACCCACGGATACTTTCTGCCAAGTTTGGTTGAAATTGGTCTAGTGGTTCTGGAGAAGAAGTCGAAAATGTAAAAAGTTTACAGACGGACAGACAACAGACAAAATGTGATCAGAAAAGCTAGCTTGAGCTTTCGGCTCAGGTGAGCTAAAAACATGAAATCTTCATCCATTCTATTTGCATAGTTATATGTTATGTAAGATATATATACAAAAGAAGCAAATAAAGCAAAATTCACAATTGTGCATGTAACAATATACTGACTGATATTGAATTTGTACCAATATACTGACTGATATTGAATTTGTACCAATATACTGACTGATATTGAATTTGTACCAATATACTGACTGATATTGAATTTGTTTTGTGTTTCTTCATATAGACATGTTGTTATTCAGCAGATTGTTTATGTTCAATATAATAGATCTATATTTTAAACTGATTTCTCCCCTTTGTTTGTTCCACACACAATGCATTTTAATAATGAAAACATGACTGTGATTTGCAACAAATTCGGTATGTCCTCTTCACTGTCACCTAATTCCGCTCCCTTCCAACACCTGACAAGTAAAATATGTTCTCCCACTGCTTTGTCTTTCATAATTAGTACTTGTAGGAATCAATACATAAGGTATTGGTAGGCATTGGCAAATGCCTAGCTGCTTCAAATTTTAATAACACTCTACAAGTCTAGGAACATCCTATGAAGTATGATATGTAGAGTACAAAACACAGAGGCTCGGTTTATTAAAACAAGGTACCTTTAATGACAGTAAAGATCTCTTGTTTGCTTTTAGTGGAAATATCATCACTTTTCGGTAACAATCACATTCATTAAAAAAGAACTTATCTTAAATTTGAAGCCTATTCTCTTTAGAGATGTTCCAAGTTCATCAACTCAACTGCCTTTTACCTCATATGGGCATGTATAGAAAAAAAATTTAGAAGGGGTAGGAGGTGGTGATCAACTTTCTTTCTCCGGAAAGAATAAATTTTTGCTCTACACATGACAAGTCCTTGAAGAGATATTGGGCCCTACCTTGTTTACGTGGTGTTGTTTACAAAGTTCAATTGACCGTTAGTGTTGATAAACTACACATATTTAACAACAAAATGACATCTTCACTACAACAGTTGGCAGAAAACGAGTAAAAAATCGTCTGTACACTCGTGCATTCTCTACCCAGAGTTCCGTGCGCTAGTGAAGCTATAAACTGGTACCCTGTTGACCTCGCTTCTCTCGTGTACAACAGCAGGTAAGCGCCAATTTTTGACAGCCATGGACAATCGGAACACCTCGCCCTTTCCTCCGTTCCTACGTAAAAACTTTTTATGACGTAAAGGGCGAGGGGTACCGATTGAGCCATGGGCTGTATCGTTATCTCACGCGTATAACGAGAGTTCCTTTCAAAACATCAACGACGCTAACTTTGACGTCACAGTCGACTACACTACGTTACAAATATACAGTGAAGTAGGTCTATGAAGCGCGAAACTTCGTAACGTAGCGCAGTCTACTTTGACGTCATAACTAGACTACAACGACTCTACCATTTGGAATCTCTCTAGTGAGATATAAAAATCAACTGACCAATGAAATCGGCTCATTTGGGCTAACCAAAGTACCGCTTACCCGTTGTTTGTGTGTAGCACTAATCAGCGGAGAACCAGTTTATAGTGAAGCTTGCGTAACGCGCCCTCTGGTGAGAGAATGCCACTCGTGGTGAAAACCAATTGGATCACGCGCTCGTCTTTGTGTGAGATATTGTCACTATGGCAACGTATAAAGGACAGAGGGACTTTACTTGCTATTGTGTATTTTTACAATTTAATTAAAATTAAATCCTAAGATACGCTCGCAATCGCTACAATAGGATCTGACATAACCCCATTGGGAGGGGGGGGGGTCATGTCTGCATGACCTTTCGCTTTGAATATTCATAAGAACTATCAGCCAGTCAGATTGCGCCATACAAACAATGATGGTTATTTAGGCGGTTCCCGGCAATTCGTAAATAAGTTGCAGTAATCTCTATCCCACAAAGTTTATTCCACAGTATAAAATTGTTTATTCTCACAAAAGGAATTTTAAACTTTCGCAATAATGCCTAATCTATTCCGTTCATTCAAACAACAAATCGTACGATATAAAATACACCCAAATTAAATTAATTGTGAAATGCGATTTATGTATGAATAGGGATGGATACGATTTGAATAGTTTTCAAGATGGTTTACTTAATTAACGCGAGGAACATAACGCCAGTCGACGTAAACTGTACATTGTGACGTCACATCTAGCTGCGATGTGTTTTCTTTTAAACCAAACAATCGCATCCATTCTCCCAAACTCCCCGTCGAGGCCTCATTACGTCACCTATGTGACGCAGCACAATATACAGATCTGTATATTGTGAGTCCGCGATTATCACGCAGGCAAATAACACTAAAGAAGTAGTTCGCAGTTAAAAGTTTGAAGATATTGATATTAATAGCATTAATATAAAATTGTGGATTTTATTTTAAACATAAAATGATCAAAAGATCATTAAAAATTAGGGAGACTCTGTTCAAATTATTGTGTAAAGTAGTGAACTTGATGTTTACGTTCTTGTTTTGAAAGTTGTTTACGTTTGACGTTATGTTTTTTCGTCATTCTATAGTGACGTCACAGTATACGCGGCCTAAGAAATCGCTATCCCATAATGCCTAAGTGGAAGAGTTTGGTTTGTGAGCAAACGAACTCTGGTGGAAGTTTGTCCATTCTCCTTGAATTGTGAACACCGACGATTTCATTGGCGACTCGCTGATTGGCTAACATAAAGTTCAAATGAACAGGACCCCTAGTCGGATTATGTCAGATCTTCTTACGCAGAGTATACGGTGCGGATCTAAGAAGTATGATTTTAATTAGATTGTGTATTTTTATTGGTCAAAAGGTATTGATAATTTTCCCTATACTGATTAACAATTCCATGCCTATTTTATTAGCTACTTTGGGTTCGTTGTGGGGACAATCTATTTTTAGTAACATACATATGTATCTCTGTAGCGATGCGTCAGATGAAAAAATAATACCACATATAAAGCTCATACGTATAGGAGTAAAGCATATATAAGTATTAGCTCAATCCCTGACAATCAATGTGCCAACTGCATTCTTACATGGAAAAGCACTTACACTGTAAAACCTCAAGCTTTGAAGAAAGTAATCGCATATTTACATGTACCCTTTCTCTTATATTCCTAGCGCATTAGTTCATTCAGTAAAATCGCCCACCTCCCCTCTCTCAGTTCTAATACTACATATGTACTTCTTACTTAGGGATGAACCAGGGGGAGAAGGGGAAGTAACCCTACTTTTAAAAGGGAGGGGACTGATATATGCTTGTTTGTGCCCCCCACCACCCCCGATATCGATATATAATTGTATATTGATTGTATATTGTTTAACGTCCCTCTCGAGAAGGTTTCATTCATGTAGAAACGTCACCAAAGCCCATTTTGGGCCCGAACTCTGTGATACCATGTATATCAAAGAGTTCGGGCCAAAAACGGGCTTAGCCCCTGTGGTTCGGCGCTTACGGCCTTTGAGCAGGGAGGGATCTTTATTATGCCACACCTACGGCAACAAGGGACCTCGCTTTTTGTGGTCTCATCCGAAGGACCGCCCCATTTAGTCGCCTCTTCCGACAAGCAAGGGAATACTGAGGACCTATTGTAACCACAGGCACTTATATCGCTTGGGGGCCTTATTAGTACTCATATATAGCAATTAGGCCCCCCAAGCGATATAAGTGTCTGTGGTTCTAACCCTGATCCCTACGCCCCAATATCGATACATAAGAAAATTTGAAGTCTTTATGAAGTTTTTTTCTCTCTCATGGTTTTCACAGATTCTTTTGTATGAAAACACATGTCCCACTTTAGAACGCCCGGCTTCGTTGCATGGTTTGATTTTAATCATTATTACATAATTAGATTAAAACAAGGACGGCAATGTTGTGCATTGTTGATATAAACAATGGGGGAAATTTGAAATATGTCAACCGTTTTTATGAGAAAGGTCCGACCTAAATGTTTAGGTCCCAATTTTACAAAATATTCAGGTTTGTGGTTCACGAAAACTTTCATTCACACACACATTGTTTGAGATATTAAAGAACTATTTGGTCAATCATCATCACTTACCTGACGATGAAAGGATGAGTGTGTGTGTGTGTGGTGTCCTAAAATCATCGGATCATTTTCTTCTTTATCAATTTCCACTTTTTCTCTTTCGTGTACTTTGAATTAATTATGATAAATAATTAGCTGTTTAGGGTATCTGCAAAGTCATTCAGTGATTGTCTTTCATTCCATTGGTGAACAGACTTTTATTTTTCACAAAAGTAAAAAAGATACTCTTTAAAATGGAACAAAATTCATATTTTTAAAGGTACATACAACTGTACTTTGTCGAAGAACATGTCTCATGAGATATAGACAGTGCCAGTTTTGGTTGATCAATATAACAGCTCCGTTCAAAATAATTTGAATGATATTTTGCATCCCTTACTCCACAAAACCTCTTATACTGCAGTTTGAAGAGCTATCTGCAAATGTCATATATCCAAGTTTATTTTCACCTCGCACAGACAAATTATGAAAAAAATTGTCATTGACGTCGATTTTTTAAAGATTGGTAATTGTGATCGTTTAGAGGTTTATTTCATTTTTTATTTATTTTTAAACAAATCTTGAATTGTTCGACTATTGATTATTATGTTTACGTGTTTAAAATATGTTGCCTCTGAATCGATAGACAAGTTTCCTTTGGCATCATCCGTCTGCATGTAATCAGCTGTTCGAACTTAATGCAACTTTATGTTGATATAAGATCTCGTGTTACACTTGTTACGTTATCCGGGCCTTCTGGGAATAGAACTTATTGTCTACTTAAAAGGATTACTGCTATTTTAGTAAAGTGACCTTTTGTTGACATGAAAACGTTTTGTTCTATTCCACGTCGTACGTACTAGTCGCTCACTTAAACCAGCAACGTGAGAAGGATCACAGAATGATGAAGTGAGCATGCACAATAGAGTTGTAGGGTGAGAGATAAGCTACGCGCTGTAGTAAATAAAAAAAAAAGTTACAGATGAGATACCAGAGGAGATGTATTGTATAACCCATTACAAGATTAAAAGAATGTCCAATTAACCCAATCATTTATTTCCAAATACCAGTATGTGCCCAGGAGCCTGAAAGATTTTGTATTGAATGGAACGGACAAATGAATAACGCTACGGTATTGGTTTTGTTTCGCTTTTTATTTTGTAATAAAATGGATGAACAGCACAAAGTTGGATGCTCAATTACAAATAACAGATTCTTCAAAACGTAGGATCATTAATTTTTATTCAAATTTTCAACATTAGATAAGGATTGTAATTAAAGCACCAATGTTGTAATGAATTTACTGCACCGCAAAAGAGGGGATACAATAATACGCGCATCCAGAACGGGAGAGGGAGGTCCGGACCCTGATTACACGCGGGGAGAGGGAGGTCCGGACCCTGATTACACGCGCATCCAGAGCGGGAGAGGGAGGTCCGGACCCTGATTACCCAAAGACACATATCTTCATGCAGTTTCAGTTGTATCATACTAAGGGTTACACCCTAGTGTGGGTTTAACTCCCAGGAAAATTGTCTGAGATGGACCCACCTTGGAATATTTCTGCATCCGCGCATGTGGTGATTGGGTGAGTGAGTAAAAAGGCATCAGGTTAGAAATACATTCACTTGTAAGTGGTGCTCAGCAATGCTCTTGTTCCAGTTTAGTTAGTCAATTACAAATGGAGGTAATAATTAGTCGTCAGGCAGCTGGGTTAAAACAAAGTCTTCAGTCCATTTGGAAGCAAATTTCCGGATTGCTGGGAAAAAACAGCGTGCTGTAAATACTTCTCTGAAGAGAATGTGATTGGTACCTGGATCACTGAGTCCGGATTTACAAGACAACACTGTAATGGGGGAAAAACAACCAGTGGAGATGTATTGGTTTCTACGCATTGACCCTGTGATTGATATTTTCATGTGAACTTGTGTTGTATCTGCTGTCTTATACATCTTTGTTATTCATTGAACAAACATTGTATAATCGTGTATATCTTTTCTATGTTTCTTGTAAAAATGAGACTGCGACACTGAAATGCTATTCTTATCTACTTGTAAGAGTAGTGCATTTCCGCTCGCTAACATTCAAACGTCGGTTTGAGGACAAAAACTTAGCGGGACATGAAAAGAAAACGAAATCGTTCGAAATGTAGAATGAATCATGTGGTACAAGATTTTCTTGACAGATTAGCTGAAATATAAAACAACGGCAAATGATGGAATATCGAGAGAGAAAATATTCCGCTTCAAATTCATTAATTTTTTTTTTCAATTGTATGCATGATTTTTAACACTCGTACTTGAATCGAACGTCTGGAAAACAGTTTAATCTTTAATAGATATGCTATGATTTATTATCAATTTGTTTAGAGGAAATATAGACAAATATAATTGTAGTTTTTATTGCTCGTTTTGCATGACTGATACAACCCTACAAGGGATGATCGCCCGAGATCTAACAAATCGCAAATTCATCATTAATGCAGCCTGATTTATAACCGGACTATGTTTGATGTGCAATCGATGAGCGTCGACTCAAAGCGTATCCAGGATGTTTCATGAAAGATTATGATATCAAGATGGGGAGGGACAATTTATATCAAACTTACCTATCTATATATTACCTATCTACCTACCCATCCATCCACCCACCCATCCATCCGCCTGTCTGTTTGTCTATATAGCTATCTGTCTATCTACAATATATATATATATATATATATATATATATATATATATATATCCAAATTGTGTTTTAAAAAAAAATCACAGTGTCCGGTATAAAATATTAAAAGAAATAGAATAAACAGTACACAAAGTTAAATTTTTTTAACTTTGTGTACTGTTTATTCTATTTCTTTTAATATATATATATATATATATATATATATATATATATCCTCTATCTCTCTCTACCTATTGCGTTTTTGTTTTGACGGTATTACTTTGGTTTTTTGGGTTTTTTTTTTTAAACCCACTTATATGACGGATTATATATTCGATATGCGACATTGGCACCAGATGTTCAAGATTTCACAACTATAAATAAGAGATCTACAAAACAGGACATCCCCTAGCAACATGACATATGGCAAAGTAGCGTCATTGTAGTACTATCAAGTTTAGAACGCAAAGGATTTCGGGTGTTGTCTTCCAATGACCTTGAAAACCAATAGGAACCTAAATATTAGCATGAAATAGTATTGTAAGTGCCATTGCAAAATGCACAACAAAAACTAGTTTTGCAAACAATTCAGAACCAACCTTTAGAGTGACCTTGACCTTTCACAACTCCTTTTGAACACTAAGAGAGAATCAGGTCTTCATGCATGATTTCATGATTTGATGTTTGATAAAGGACATCTCACAATTTGCCGCCGGGTGATGTAAAAGAATATATGGAAGTTTTGATATATATGTAGCGTGCAATGGTTTGGACAAGCCTAAGACGCAATTGCTCTTTGGCAAAACGCTTGGTATTTAAAAGTGAGAGTCACGGGTCTTTCGAGTGTGACCGGCTTAAAATGGAGGTCGTGTATCGCGACAAGCGTTGGCACGTTAAAGAACAATGCTACGACCTTGACCTCCAAGCATAGTTCTAAGTTTGTGGTACTTCGCCTACAGCTGGCGACGTCTCATGATTACATATTATAATATCATTTGTAAATACAACATGTCGTTAGGTCGAATGCTATCTTACATGTACGTGTTTCATATAGGGCGAAGCCCTCTCACGGTCCAAAAGGCCATGGGAGCGGAGCTTTCCTTATAGGTAACACGTGTATACATGTTTAAAAGGAAAATATAGAAAACTAATGAAAAATCAAACAATACCTAGGGAACTTGAACATTCTGGGCAAAATGACGTTGATTCGAATACCAGCGCGAGGACGTGTATTTCGCCATTCTGAATCTCTTCTTCACAAATTCACATCGTTCTGATATATTACATAAAATCCGTAAAAACGTGTAAACCATATCTTTCCAATCATGAAATCACTTCTCGTTTGTACCAGGTCTCCTATCTAAACGCACTTTTTACATTAATTGCATAGGCGGATCCAGGAATTTGTAAAAATAAAAAAATATATATAAAAGGGGGGGGGGGGTAGCACTTTATCTTTAAGTACTTTTCACAACCTGCACTTGATCTTTAGGTACTTTTCACAACCTTCACCCCTACCCCATTTACAACCTTTGCTTGTGTGTATAACATCTTAGGGAGATAAACCTTAAAATGCTTAGTTTATTTACTACTTGTTTCCAAAGTTCTAGTCATACCAATCGCCATACTCAGATCTGATTAAACAATGAAAAAAAAAGCTGATTTAAAGATTACTCCCAATAGGCCAGGGATCGGGGGCAGCATAGGTCCCCAGAAGCTCTGCGGTAACTGCTGCAAAATCCTGCATCTTGAGCATTTCCTGGCACTTCTTTTTCACTTTTAAATTAATTTCTACTTCTTTAACAAAATTTTATGTTAAATATACTTTTTTAATAATTCTTAAAGGGACGTGGACATGATTTGAGCTGAAATTTTCAAATTTTATTTTTCCATTTTTACTGCTTACAATGCGTAACTAAAGTATTTCTAATGGTCAACCAATATCAGCTGTGGAGTTATAAGTGAGGTACAACACTCATGTGCAATTCTTTGTTATGTAAACAGGGCTCGTGTCATGTTTTTGTTTACATATAGATTGCTCAATAGAAAATAACAAAATGAGATGTGCGAAACACTAGAAACTATTTAATTGTGTTCAGAATTAACTTGAAATTAAAAAATTGATGTAAATGAAACTTTTAATAGTGTACATGCATATTTAACCTATGTAAAAAAAAAAAAAAAAAAAAAAAAAATAGCACGAGCCTTGTTTACATATTAAAGAATAGTGACATCTCTAACTCCCACGTACTTCGACAACTGACACTCAATTTTTGCTGACCATTAAAATTGCCTTAGTTAAGCATTCTAAACATTAAAAATGGAAAAATCAAAATAAGAAATCAAATCGTGTTCATGTCCCTTTAAGTGATATCCGACGAAAATATCGTAAATATATATCAGTGTTTCGTCATATCTATCCTAGAATTAAATGATATACTGGTGTTGATAAATTTGAATGATGCAATTACATGTAAGTATCAACCTTTCGTGTCATTTTAACTCAAAGTCTCGTTAAAATTGAATAACTCTTAAACTTTTTGGTCCGCAAAAAGGGGATCCCGATCCACCTACATCTTCAATCGAAACTCCTCGAATGTCTCGCGAACTTGATCTATGTAAATTAAAAAGTATTTTATCATGTATAACATAATAAGGATAAGGCAACAGACAACGATCTATTCCGAGTGCTCGAGCCATTCGAGGAGCTAGCTCCGATAGCCTGGATCCGCCCGTGAATTGCATTATATTTCCCGTGTTCAATGAATAGGCGGATCAAATGTTTAAATGGTGTAATAAGATGTTGATATGCTTTGATAGATAGCCATCCTTTAAAAACGTCCAGATTTTCTTCGGAAATGTTTTATTATCGTGTTATGGATATATAGATATATCTAATTAATGCCAATACTTTTTGCTTAGCCCTCAGACACGGTCACGCCGGAAGATATATTACCAATTGTTATAGGCCGTTCTTTTACATGTATACTGATTTTGAATACGGATTACAAGGGATACTTATTCCTCCTAGGCGCCTGATCCCACCTCCGGTATACCTTACATTTTTGTATTATTTATGGGATTTATGAGATTGATCATTGTTCGTTATCTTACTTCTCAGTATGAGTGAAAGAAATTCTTGAAGGAACGTAAAGCAAACAGTATTCAAATATTCAACTGTCCAATGAAATTGCATGCCCAAAACTGTTTTCTCAGGCGTCCGCCATGAACACTTTCACGAACGGCTTGCTTAAAGATGAACGCAACTAATACCGAACGCAGAACAGGAAGTGGGTCACGGTAGAAATGGCACAGAATTTTCAGGACTACGACCCGCTAGATGATTACGCTCGGAGAACAAATTCTGTGAGTCACTGAGCGATGTATTCTGTACTAACTGTTTTATTTCAATGTGCTAATTCATATTATTAATCACTGTTATGTCGAGTTTCTGTTATTTTTGGCCATTTGAGCTGAGTCTTAATTTAGATATGTAAACATTACATGGGAAATTCCGATCTGACGTTTTCAGACAGTAAGTGCAATGAACTTGCCGTTGGGTAAAACGATTGAACAACAAATATCAGTTTGACATTCACAATATAATGAATTATTTATGAATTATTAAGAACTTCGTTGTTACCAGATTCAGTTGTAATGGAATTTGGCATCAATCAACAAAGTCGTATTTCACTATAAAGACATGTAATCCCAAACTAGAACATCCAATTTCAAAAGGCACTTTTATTGAATGAAATGTATATTTTCCTTTGATACAAAAGAAAGATTCGTTCATGAAGGTAATAAATATATCATGCCAAAAATGTGTTTGGATATTTTTATGCATTGGATATTTATTTTTAAAGTCTATGAGTATGCAGACAAAGTACTGTGTTACGGAATTTGATTGCAAATCATGGCATAATATCAGCAAAAAATGAAATATCAGCAATCTATTCCGTGTCCTTTCAAATTTTATTACGTAGCTCATGATAGCTGCATATAGCTCAAAGGGTTAACATGACAACTGCCAACCAATAGATCATCATTCATATCAAGTCAAATTTTGTGGGTACCCAGTGTTACCAAAATGCCAGTGATTTACTGAAATTACCGAAATGCCACCTAAAACTACCAAAAGTCCCCTCTAAATGTATACATTAATGCATATCAAGTTTATAAATGTTCACTTTTGATGATAAAACACTAAATTGTGATTATAAATATAGGAATTTTAATTGTGTTAAATTCTCGCATTCATGATGAAACATCGATAAATAAATGAAATAAAATAAATATTTATTTGGTATATATATACATACATACATAAATACCAAGGATAACCCATGAAAGCTCGAAAGCTTATTTACAATGGGGTCCTTTGATGCACGAATGTTTGCGATAGGGGGTCATTTAAGTGGGAGGAAACCGGAGTACCCGGAGGAAACCCATGTGTCTGAGCGGGCAACCGCAATACCCTCTCACATACAACCACGGGGATCGAATTTGGGTCGCAGCAGTGAGAAGCGAGAGTGCTTAGCTACCTCTGCGCCACCCGGACACTCTAGGAAAATTTGTACTTGTGTAGTTTTCGCAAATCCCCCTCCCCTGCAATATTTGCTGGAATTGCAAAATATATCTGAATAATCACTATTGATTAAATTCAATGAACAAAATGTATATATAATCAAAAAATAATGGATGAACATTTTCTTCTAAATGAATGAAAAATAACATGAGTTACCTTCCTCAAATTGACACTAATAAAAGTTTATTTTAGGTTATTTTTTTCTTCAGAGGTGGAATTTAACACAATCAATACCTAGTCTTTCAATATATTACTTTAAAAATTGATTTAATTATTTTTTTATTATTATTTTATTTATAAAGCGCAAAATTACATATAGTTTCTATTTAAAGGGGGATTTCAGTAGTTGTAGATGGCATTTCGGTAATTTTGGGAGTAATTCAGTAAATCATTGGCATTTCGGTAATTTGAGTACCGAAATTTTGTTGACTGCGGTATATTATTATGGTCATCTTTCCTTTTTCAGTTTCAGTATGTATCTGTAAATTATGGAGAAAACCACCCAGTAACAACATCACATTCAGGTACATTATGTATAGTAAGGTGAAAATAAAGTTTATAGTTCAAGTAGTACATGTACATGTTCCAGAATGAATAGCAAGCACTACTTGGTGTCCCAGTAGGCACCAATGCTGACTTGAATGTTGGCAGCTGCGAATCTTTCTCCTTTTTTTAAATCTCATTCAGCTGTAACTGGATGCCCTTTTTTCTTGTCAGATAAAAGTGCAACTGTATATCAAAAAATCAGTAGTATGTGTAGTACAGTAGAATGGTACACAAAGAGTGAACTCGCCAACTGTGTGTGACATCTGGAATTAGAGCTATAATACGCCAGTTTCGAGATACGAACTCTTCTGTGTATGAGGTGTATTTAGTGGTACTTTGAATGACTCAGTGGGACAGAGTGGAACTACAGTCAGTGAGGTAGACGATGAAATGTATTAAAAGCGTCTTATCTTTTGATATGTAAATGTGGGAAATACAAAATACTATCGAAAGAAATGTTTTACTAAAGTGGAAGCATATAAACAATGTCGTATTTGCAAGTAATATCTTAGATGTGGTACTTATGACCAATGAAATAACGTTATACGATAAAAATTCTATGTATTTAATTACTCCCTAAATACTTATAACTTACTTAGTTTGTGTATCAGTTGAATTCGGGTGATCAAACAGCATATGAGAAACTTACTGAGTACATTCACTTACGCAGTGATGAATATTAGTCCCACTCCCGCGTGTAAACAAATTGTTTCGCGCCTCACTATGTACGAGAGTTCTCCAAAGGGAAATAACTCAGGTGTATCTCGAAACCGGCGTATTAGATTCTGTCCAATGTAAATTGAAATTTAAGCTTTGTTTTAGGTCTCCTAGGAACATCTTATAAATAGTTATACCTCATGCATCTGTATGTCAATCCACCTATAGATTAATTTTTAATGGCTAAGACATAAGGAGGTACTCTACATTGTCATAATTTCTTACTTCCTTTCAAAACATGAATGAAAATATAAATTTCAACAATATTTGTCTATTCATTCAAAAAATCATTGCATAGCTGAGTATCCCAGTAGGTTAGCACGTTGACTGCTGAACTGTAGATCGTGTGTTCGAGTCCAGCAGGGGTTTTAAATTTTTCTCAGATTGCTTTTTACTAAACTGTATTTTTTGACTAAATAAAGTACATTTAAAATATTTCAATTTAAAAATATTGTTGGAAATCTCCTCCACTTTTCATCTATATCAAATTTCTCTGGTGTAGCTTTCCACCTTAGAATATTTTTAAAAAAAACAACACAAAAAACAATGTTGGTGGGTGATAGGGATGCAACATTTTTTTATGATGGATCCGAAAAGGAGTGGAAGGTGAATTAGCTATCATGTATATTGTGTCAAGTCGTCATTTTGCTTAAATTCTTCTCCAGGAAAAGAAGAGACACCTTCCTCCTGCACATCATCACCAGTCAGAAGTGAAAACAGGAACAGCCAAATGGTTGGTGTATTCTGTATAATGCAGAATACTCAAATTTTGATCATTTAATAAGTCAACATGTTCATCATTTAGATGATAACTTTATAGTTGTATAACTATGCTTTTGTGGTTCATAAACCATGCATATTATATGAGCCGTTCCTAGCAAAAAAGTCCTTTATCTTATTCAACAATGTTTTTTAAAAAAAACGTCATAATGAAAAAAACGTAACGTCATTTTTTGCACACTTGAAAAGAAAAAGGTCATGATTACCAATCACGAGTTGGTTGTCATCTTTGATTGACTGTAATATTTTAACGACAATCAACATTGCTCTAATAGTTTAAGGGATGTTCTCTATAATTCACACTTTAGCATTAATATACTTAATGACCCTTTTTGCTAGGAACAGCACATATGTTCTTCACATCCTTATTGGGCCTAGCATTTACTCAAATAAAGCTTTGCTTTTATGAAATTGAGTGTTGAAGTGTACAAAATGTATGTGTTTTTAGATGAATAACAGCATTGTGCTACAGGAGGGTAAAATGATCACACACCAGGTATCATACAATGACACGGGTCAGAGGATTCCTGTGTTCGGAGATTCCAGTCCCAGACTTCCAGACTCAGCATCGGGATATGGAGATGTCATACAGACTAGAAATCAACATCCTATGTCTCCAAACCACAGAAAATCTCTTACATCACTGCATCATTCAGAAACAGAGGTTAGTATATTGGTATACTACAGTGAAACCTGTCTTATCCAACAAGCACTGGGAGACAGATATTTTGTCGTGATACGTAGTGTATCAGAATAAATAGTGTAAAAAACAATGAAAATCTGAAATTGAAAATGAAAATAGGGGTCAGAATGCCGGGTGAAACGGATTTCACAAGTGTCAGATTAGGCAGGTTTTACTGTATCTCACATACATATTTGATTATGAAGGAAACATGATTTGTTTATCAGTATGTGTGATAGTGACAGTACAGTGTTCACCAATGGTGTTGTTTCTTAATTTTTGCATTCATTAAATTTCAAGGTTTTGCCAGCAAGTAAAGTTTTGTTGTTGCATCAGTTTGTGGATCATAGTCCTTTACTTTATTCTTTCCATTGAAGTAAAATTGAGCTTCTTTGATGATTAAAATTTTCATGGCCTTACTCAAGTATGACATTAATGAATGAATAATGATAAAACTGCAGTATGCAACTTTGGAGAGGAGCATAAAAAAGGTCCATAGAAAGAACATTTGGATTTTTCTTGAAAATGTTGAGACTTCAGTTTGATAGATAAAATCTTGCTTATATTCAATGCCATGTATATTGTTTTTACAGGATATTATGGTATTTGTTGAACCCCCTAGTAAAAGTCTGTTCTGTAAACTGTGTAACAATGTCTACAAGGATCCTGTGATGGTCACATGTGGGGTAAGTACCACGAACACAATGCAGACATAATTCTAATTCTAGTCTTCAAAGAAAACAAATTTATTACATTTTCAACAGTGGTATGGAACATTTTCAACCCATCTCTGACCTCCAAGTAGCTAAATCACAGGAGCATGCCACCACTCCCAGTTTTATTCATTGAATAAAATTGATATTTTCACAATGTAAAAATAACAACTGATTGTGGCCTCATGTTGTATATTACTATACATCCTTTAATATTTGAAATAAACATGTTCTAAAACCAAAGAAAATGTAATAAACAGAAATTTCAATGCTTTGTAGTTGGATATGGAATTTATTTCACTCATAAGATAGGATTTCTTTTTATATATTCACGCTCGTGAAAATAAAAAAAAAATTCTGTCTTACTTAGGAAATGAATTCCATATCCAACTACAAAGCATTGACTATCCTCTCTTTCTATCAACACTGAACATTAACATTGACTATCCTCTATTTCTAGAAACACTGAACATTACTTGACTATCCTCTATTTCTATAAACACTGAACATTAACATTGACTATCCTCTATTTCTATAAACACTGAACATTAACATTGACTATCCTCTATTTCTATAAACACTGAACATTAACATTGACTATCCTCTATTTCTATAAACACTGAACATTAACATTGACTATCCTCTATTTCTATAAACACTGAACATTAACATTGACTATCCTCTATTTCTATAAACACTGAACATTAACATTGACTATCCTCTATTTCTAGAAACACTGAACATTACTTGACTATCCTCTATTTCTATAAACACTGAACATTAACATTGACTATCCTCTATTTCTATAAACACTGAACATTAACATTGACTATCCTCTATTTCTAGAAACACTGAACATTACTTGACTATCCTCTATTTCTATAAACACTGAACATTAACATTGACTATCCTCTATTTCTATAAACACTGAACATTGCTTTTAAGAAGGAACTGTTAGTGTAAGCTATTACACAGTTTCAAACATGTTTAATCCATGCACTTTTGTGAACATTTGTGTTTTTCTCCCATTTAGTGATGATACAATTGTGTTATATTTTCCAGCACTCCTATTGCAAAAAATGTGTAACAAGACAAAGTGAAGGTAAATATTTCATCAGGTTTGGTATATTGTATCTCTCAGATTATGATATCATCAAAATGTGTAACAAGACAGAGTGAAGGTAAATATTTCATCAGGTTTGGTGTATTGTATCTGTCAGATTATGATATCATCAAAATGTGTAACAAGACAGAGTGAAGGTAAATATTTCATCAGGTTTGGTGTATTGTATCTGTCAGATTATGATATAAGATTGGAAACTATTTCAATATTAGTGCTTGCAGAGAACAAAAAAACTGATCCTTTGAAAATCTTCAAATGATATCATTAACTATTTGTTTTGTGACAGGTGTTTGTCCGATTGACAACCAGGGAATAGCTGTTGTGGTGGCTAACATCGCGGTCTCTGAACAGATCGGGGAGATGTACATCCACTGTCGCCATGGCTGTCGTCTGTCCGAGGACGGACATTCATATGAGGTGGATCCCACCCGATGTCAGGCCACCGTCAAAGTCTCCTGTAGAACGTGAGTTTGTTTTGATGATCCTTTCACTAGGCAGTCTGAATCGGGACAGAAGGATCGTATATAACACATTAGTGGTACTTTCATTGAAATGAAGTATGAAAAATTTAAGCAATTTGGGCCAGTTACCTGAAGAATGCACAAATTTGGTTTGATAACCAAACAAATCAAATGTAATATGAAGTAAAAACATGCAAAAAAAAATTGAATTTCTAAATATTTTTCTTTTACTTAGTGTTTGGACTGAAGATAGTGTTTCTCCTATCTCATCCTATCTTTCAAGAGTCATTGTTACAGTCAACCGTAATCAATGATGGTGTGCCGCCACTAAAACCACTAACATTCCAGACCGCAATCAATGATAGTGCGCCGCCACTAAAACCACTAACATTCCAGATTTTAAACTTTATGTCAGCGCATTTTACAAAGAGTTGTGCAAATTCTCGTGATATCTGGGTTTCCCTAGGCTTTAGGTGTATCAGGTAGAAATACTGCCGTACATAAGTGAACATGATTTACATATATTTGCTATAAACATTTGAATTAGCTGTAAAGGTAATTTTCTTAATGTCTCAGAATGTAATGATATCTGATCAATGTTGACAGAGAGCACGAAGAGTCCTGTGATTATATGATGGTGGAGTGTCCAAACCACACAGGGTGTCCGCAGTTGTTAAGAAAAGTAGGTCCCTGCCAGGGAGTCGTAGAATTTATCGTGATTTTCCAGAAACTTGTCTCCAGTTTTTTTAAAATTGATATTTCCGTTGCAGGACCTTGAGGACCACATCAAAACCTGTTGTAATGTTCGATGTCCTCATCACAAATACAGGTGAGTGTTCGATGTCCTCATCACAAATACAGGTGAGTGTTTGATGTCTTCATCGCAAGTACAGGTGAGTGTTTGATGTCCTCATCACAAATACAGGTGAGTGTTTGATGTCCTCATCACAAATACAGGTGAGTGTTTGATGTCTTCATCGCAAGTACAGGTGAGTGTTTGATGTCCTCATCACAAATACAGGTGAGTGTTTGATGTCCTCATCACAAATACAGGTGAGTGTTCGATGTCCTCATCACAAATACAGGTGAGTGTTCGATGTCCTCATCACAAATACAGGTGAGTGTTCGATGTCCTCATCACAAATACAGGTGAGTGTTTGATGTCCTCATCACAAATACAGGTGAGTGTTCGATGTCCTCATCACAAATACAGGTGAGTGTTCGATGTCCTCATCACAAATACAGGTGAGTGTTCGATGTCCTCATCACAAATACAGGTGAGTGTTCGATGTCCTCATCACAAATACAGGTGAGTGTTCGATGTCCTCATCACAAATACAGGTTGTAGCTGTGTTCTAACTGTTATAGTTGTGTTCTAACTGTTGTAGCAGTGTTCTAACTGTTGTAGCAGTGTTCTAACTGTTGTAGCTGTGTTCTAACTGTTGTAGCAGTGTTCTAATTGTTGTAGTTGTGTTCTAACTGTTGTAGCTGTGGTCTAACTGTTGTAGCTGTGTTCTAACTGTTGTAGCAGTGTTCTAACTGTTGTAGTTGTGTTCTAACTGTTTTAGTGTGTTCTAACTGTGGTAGCTGTGTTCTAACTGTTTTAGTTGTGTTCTAACTGTTTTAGTGTGTTCTAACTGTTTTAGTGTGTTCTAACTGTTGTAGCTGTGTTCTAACTGTTTTAGTGTGTTCTAACTGTTGTAGCAGTGTTCTAACTGTGTTCTAACTGTTGTAGCAGTGTTCTAACTGTTGTAGCAGTGTTCTAACTGTTGTAGCTGTGTTCTAACTGTTGTAGTTGTGTTCTAACTGTTGTAGCTGTGTTCTAACTGTTGTAGCTGTGTTCTAACTGTTGTAGTTGTGTTCTAACTGTTGTAGCTGTGTTCTAACTGTTTTAGTGTGTTCTAACTGTTGTAGCAGTGTTCTAACTGTGTTCTAACTGTTGTAGCAGTGTTCTAACTGTTGTAGTTGTGTTCTAACTGTTGTAGCAGTGTTCTAACTGTTTTAGTGTGTTCTAACTGTTGTAGCTGTGTTCTAACTGTTGTAGCTGTGTTCTAACTGTTGTAGCTGTGTTCTAACTGTTGTAGCTGTGTTCTAACTGTTGTAGCAGTGTTCTAACTGTTTTAGTGTGTTCTAACTGTTGTAGCAGTGTTCTAACTGTTGTAGCTGTGTTCTAACTGTTGTAGCTGTGTTCTAACTGTTTTCTAACTGTTGTAGCTGTGAGTTTACCGGTACACAGGAGGAACTCCAGGAACACCTGAAATTGTGTAAGTACGAAGGGATGAAGGATTTTATGAGTCACATGGAGGAAAAGGTCGGAGAACTTCAGGAGTCCCTGGAGGAAAAAGACCAGGAAATCAACTTCCTCCGATCCATGTTAGGAAAACTGTCCGAGAGATTGGAGAACCTAGAGAAAACTGCTGAAATCAAACTAGGTCAGTGACCAATTGTTTTAACCTACAGCCCACTCCACTTATATTGAAGTCGGTTATATTGAACTATCTGTTATATTGAAGTTGAAATAAATCCCCCAGTAGCAATATTTGTGTAGTTCAACATTGGTTATATTGAACTTTGGATATAATGAAAAATTCAGGTCAGTCCCCTGAAGTTCATTATATCCAGCGTAGACTGTACTTAACAGATATTGATACTTCTAAAGAAATTGTCATATTGATTCAAAATATTCCTGAATGATGATGTCAGAGAGATAGGGTTAACTGAGGAATTTAAAAGGTAGAATAAATGCTGGTAAATTATTAGTACACTTATTGAAGATGTGGGAGCTCAGTTTCTTTATTTCCATGAGCCATATGGCTCATTGGATTCACATACACCTACATATACATGTATATATACACACAGGCAGTACAGTAGATGTATAAAGATATGATACATACAGAAACAGTATAGGGAGAGTGCATAAACTTACATAACGTTGTATGATAATATCATTGCATAACGTGAAGCATGCATTATATATAAACACAGTATATATATATTACAGGTATTCATAACCAATTACACTGATTCATAATTGTACTGTATCTGATATATGTGATAAAAGAGCCAAACCAGAACCAAATGTGACTGATCACAGGAAGTTACGAACAGGTTCCGAGGTCACAAGATCAAAAGTCAAAGTTACGATGAGATAACAACTATGACATTGTCTGTAGTGATTACTTGAGTATTGTTCAAATTACAGACTCCTGATGGTAAACAGGTACTTCAAGGGGAAGGTTGAAAAAATATACCTTATAGATTTTGGCAATAGTAGGTCAAAATTAAAGGTCATAAGGTCAGTTATTATTGTTATGCATCACACCTGGGGTTTGTTTTCTAAATCAATCTATTTATTTCTTGCATTCAGTTTATAGATTTGAAGAAATAATGATTTTGATGTACTTAAAGATCTTCTTTATGCATCTTTATATAATTTTAGAAATTATCGAATGCAATCAGAGTAATCTACTGAGTGAAGTTGTGGAGAATCGCAAGGAGAGAGCCATGCTTATGGTATGTGTCAATGTTCCCTCTGTAAAATGAACAGATTTATAATAGAATTTATTTATACTAGAAGTTATTCAGCATTATTAGTCTGCCTGTGCTGCGGCTGAAGAGGGCGTAGTCTAATTTAAGTATGTTGCCCGTCTGTCTGTTGTTGCTTTAGGAGTAGATAGAAGATAAGAAAATCCTCGCGGGGGTAAGAGCATGAATTGTTAAAATGTCAGTCTTCCTCATGTTTGTACTTTGAGCCAGGGTAGGACCACAAGAGGAATGCCAAGTTTTACATAAGAATGTGTTAAAAGAAAAATGTGTACATCTTCTCCAGAACACATTTTACATAAGAATGTGTTAAAAGAAAAATGTGTACATCTTCTCCAGAACACGTTTTACATAAGAATGTGTTAAAAGAAAAATGTGTACATCTTCTCCAGAACACGTTTTACATAAGAATGTGTTAAAAGAAAAATGTGTACATCTTCTCCAGAACACGTTTTACATAAGAATGTGTTAAAAGAAACAATTGTACATCTTATCCAGAACATGTTTTACATAAGAATGTGTTAAAAGAAAAAATTGTACGTCTTCTCCAGATCACGTTTTACATAAGAATGTGTTAAAAGAAACAATTGTACATCTTCTCCAGAACACGTTTTACATAAGAATGTGTTAAAAGAAAAAATTGTACGTCTTCTCCAGAACACGTTTTACATAAGAATGTGTTAAAAGAAAAAATTGTACGTCTTCTCCAGAACACGTTTTACATAAGAATGTGTTAAAAGAAAAAATTGTACATCTTCTCCAGAACACGTTCATAATTTTTACATAAGAATGTGTTAAAAAAGAAAAAATTGTACATCTTCTCCAGAAAACGTTTATAATTTTTGAATCAATATGGATGCTTCCTCATATTGCATACAGCTTTCCAAAAAACAATCTTTGGCTTAGTATGGGGGCAGCAACCAATTGTAGCATAGTGTGGGGTAACAAATGTAACTCCAAAGCTTCCAAGAGTCGCATCTTTGTATGATAGATCAGATATAGACTCAGATGACTGTTGTGGCCCATGGGCCTTTTATAATTTGTTTTAGAATGGACAATCATATTTTATAGTGTAGTTGTTAAAGGCTAAGCATGAATGTTGATTTGATATTTTGGCAGGATGAACTAGCCAACATACAAAATCAGTTGAATGGACGCAATGTGGTGCAAGGAGGTAATTAAATCAACTTCACAAAATCACTACATAGTTAAGGGAGTTAACTCTGGTCTTACTTTTTCTGCAGGATGAGGTGGCACATATTAATAGTGTGCTGAATGGAAGGAATACAGTGTTTGGAGGTACTATTCTCTGGTGTGGAATAATTTTTTTCAGTTTGCATGAACCTGCTCATCATTGATTACTGAAGATGATTTTTATTTCCCTCTCTTTTCCTGCACATGTTTACATTCTTTCTGCATTCAGTCTGTCATTGTTCAAGTCGATAGTTTACACTTGTAATTATACATTTTCATTTCCCTCACATCAAAAGGGTCACTGTGTATAGTGATACCCTCTTCTGTCCATCATTTATTATTCCTGCAGATATTGAACTCATTATCCTTAGTGTGTAGTTATGTATAGAAGAGTTATATAGATCAAGCAAGTTTTCTGTTAAATGAAAATTTCTAAGAATTCAGTTTATAGACCTTTATTGCTTTCACATAGATTGAACAGAATTGTATATTGATGATTTACAAGTCAAGTTTTAAGTTTTCCCCTGATTAACATACTTTCAGCTATTTCCATTTAGCATGCTTACAGATATTGAACTGCTTTACAGAATGTAGTTGTGTATGGGTGAATGTTGTTGTGTATTGGTGAAGTACAGATGAAGTTTTAGTTTGTAAATTGAGCATAGGTAGCTATGGCCCTTGAACTTAAAAAAATTCATTGAATTTGATGTTTCAGACTTTTCAACTTATCTCTTGATATTTGTTTGGCTCCGGGGCGATAAAACTCCAATGAAATCACTTTTTATCTCAGTCTCATTTTTTTTTCAATGTATGCTCTGTCTCTAAAAGGAACTGAGATCAAAATTAAGCTCATTCAAGTTTTATGGCTCAAAGGCCTGATTTTAGTGTGAAGTTGTGACAAGTCTCAGATAGAACTCAGTTTTTGTTCCAAGTGACATGGTAATGTTCTGACTAAACCTATATTCACTTGGCTACCAATGGTAGTAATTATGTTGATCTAAATCATTTAATTATTGTTTTTGGTTTAAAAAGTATCATAATTTTTAAATCAGTTGATAGCCACAGAGCAATTTATGGCTTATAATGATTGGTGATGGCTTGCATGTGTGCTAGCTTAAAAATAATTTTTATTCCAAAGTTTCATTTTAAAAAATTTGATGAATAATTTAAATTTGTAAAAGTGTTGTAGAATATTTCTGAATTCAGTAGAGGACTTACTGGTAAATGGTGTTTTTCTTTATTGCAGTGTATGACCCTCAGCAAATGTTCCGGTGTCGAGGGACGTTCGTTGGACACCAGGTATGAGGAAGTTCATTAACTTTGTCAAGAAATGTTTCAGTACTAGAAATTTCGATATTTAATGTAGAGATTAAGTAAGAAATTTGTATAGGACATGTACTTACGTTAACAAATAGATATAGGTACTTGGGTTATAAAAAGAAGTACCTTTGCATATTTTCTATGAAGCCTTGTCACCACTGGTAAATTGTGAATTGGAGAATTGTTGATTACTGTTAATGATATGTTCGACTTATGAAATGTGTTAAGATTCCAGAAAAGTTCTTCAAGTTTAGGATGTGTACCAGAATTGTAGAAATGTAAATGTGATGGAGATAATCCTTTGTAAGCACAGGTGGATAAATTAATCTGCCTGCAGTGAATCATTGGCTCACTCTGATTGGCTGCTGTATGAGCGAATCATTGGCTCACTCTGTATGTTCTCTGATTGGCTGCTGTATGAGCGACAATTTGTTGAAATTTTGAAGGCTCTCATTGGATTCTGCTCTTCAAATATTAAATGAAGTATTTTTTAAAAACATGTAATCTGGAGGTAAAATTGATATGATTTTAAGCACTCTTGTGTGCCTTATATACAAATTTTCACAAAAATTATGAATGATGATCAAGCAGTGTTAAACCAGCCACAAATTTACATTAAACAATAATTGGTGGATTTGCATGTTACCAGCAGTGTTTCTCTGTTGAAGTTTTTAATGACAGCATGATAACTACTTTTTATGATGAATGTTTTCAGGGACCTGTTTGGTGCTTAACAGTAATTGGTGGATTTGCATGTTACCAGCAGTGTTTCTCTGTTGAAGTTTTTAATGACAGCATGATAACTACTTTTTATGATGAATGTTTTCAGGGACCTGTTTGGTGCTTAACAGTAATTGGTGGATTTGCATGTTACCAGCAGTGTTTCTCTGTTGAAGTTTTTAATGACAGCATGATAACTACTTTTTATGATGAATGTTTTCAGGGACCTGTTTGGTGCTTAACAGAGTATGGAGAGTTTCTTTTCAGTGGATCTTCTGACAAAACAATAAAGGTAATTTGTGTCATTATTTTTTCTACAGTGTAGAAACATTAGATTGGAGGGGGGGGGGGGTGTTTTCTTAAGGTTTAGTCATGCTTTCACAGGGTTCTGGTTCACATAAACTTTGAATTGACATCCTTGAAACTTGTTGGAATTGGGCCACCATTAGGAAGAAGAATCTCATTTATTGATTTGATAAAATTCAATGAAATATAATGAATTTGAACAGAGGTAACTAAGCAGAGTTCCTCTTTTGTTGATTTTGCATGTTATGCTTATGTTATACTTTTGTAGGTATGGGACACTGGAAACAATTACAGATGTCTGAAAACAATGGAGGGACACACCGGGATTGTTTTGGCACTGTGTACATGGAGCAACAAACTGTACAGTGGATCACAAGATTGTAGGATTATGGTAAGAGAGAAAGAGGGGGGAGAACAAGAGAGAGAGAGGGAGAGAAAGAGAGAGGGGAGAGAGAGAGAAAGAGAGGGAGAGAAAGAGAGAGGTAGAGAGAGGAGAGGAAGAGTGAGAGAGAAAGAGAGGGAGAGCAAGAGAGAGAGAGAGGGGGAGAGAGAGAGGAAGAGAGAAAGAGAGAGAGCAAGAGAGAGAGACAGAGAGAGAGGGGGAGAACAAGAGAGAGAGCAAGAGAAAGAGAGGGAGAGAGAGGAGAGGAAGAGAGAGAAAGAGAGGGAGAGAGAGAGAGAGGAAGAGAGAGGGGGGCAAGAGGGAGAGAGAGACAGAGAGAGAGGGGGAAAAGAGAGAGAGAAAGAGGGAGAGCAAGAGAGAGAGAGACAGAGAGAGGGGAAGAGAGGGGAGAGGAAGAGCGAGAGAGAGAGAGAGGGAGAGAAAGAGAGAGAGAGACAGACAGAGAGAGGGGAGAGAGAGAGAAAGAGAGAGGGGGAGAGCAAGAGAGAGAGAGAGCAAGAGAGAGGGAGAGAGCAAGAGAAAGAGAGCAAGAGAGAGAGAGAAGAGAAGAGAGAGAGAGAGCTAGGAAGGGGTGAGACAGAAAGAGGGAGAGGGGGGTAGGTAGAGAGGAAGAGAGATAGAAAAGGGGAGGCAGAGAGGAAGAGAAAGAGGGGGAAGAAGAGAGGGGGGGGGGTAATGAGAGGGGGTTAAGAAGAGAGGAAGAGAGGGGGGAGCAAGAGAAAGAGAGTGTGTATGTACACTGTATGCAGGTGCTGGGTGTCTCAATATATTGAAACATTCAGTAAAAATGAGAATTTCCTTTAAATTCTAAGTTACAATTTGATGTTATTTGATGATACATGTGCATTTTTGATTTTAGGTCTGGAATATTGAGAACTTTGAGAAAGAGAATTCTGTTGAAGCTCATGAAAATCCTGTATGTACTCTAACCTCGGCCAAAAACATGCTGTTTAGTGGATCTTTAAAAGTGGTCAAGGTACAAAAAAGATTTATATGCATCAAATCTTTTTCATTTTAAATATAAAAGACTTGATACAAAATTTGTAAAATCCTTGAAAACTGAGCCATCAGATTTCACATGTGCTTGATAGTAATGTCAGGACAAAATGTTGATTAATATGAACTTGAAGTTAAAAGATGATCCCTTGTATTCATTCTTAGGTTTGGGATGCTCACACAATGGAGCTGAAGAAGGAACTCACTGGAATGAACCACTGGGTCAGGGCGCTGGTAGCCACCCAGAACCACCTGTACAGTGGTTCCTACCAAACAATTAAGGTAATGGTAACCTGTTAAATCCATTTCTTCACTGACTGAATTCAGTATTTTCTGCTTTGAGGTAAAATATACAGATCAACAGATCTGCACAATTTCCCAATTTTAAAATAAAAAACCTGAATTATTGATGGATGAAAATACCATGGGTCAATCTGACTACATAGTCAAAAAGTTGAAGAAGACAAAAAGGTGGACACATGCACATGATATTCTGAAGTAAACAGAATGTTTTCTTTTCAGATCTGGGATTTGGACACGCTGGACGTTGTTCACAATCTCGAGACTTCAGAAGGAAGTGTGTATAGTATAGCAGTCACTAATCACCACATTCTCTGTGGCACCTACGAAAATGTCATCCATGTAAGATTTATTTTCTAGTACAGATTTACATCCATAGTTCTCGTGGTTTTAGACATGCTAAGAAATATTTTGTTGAAAGCAATTTCAAGGTGAACTATTTTGCTGTGTTAGGTGTGGGAACTAGGCTCCAAGGAATTGGTGGTGACCCTTAAAGGACACACGGGGACGGTGTACAGTATGGCCGTGCTTCACACAACGTCAGGGACGAAAGTATTCAGTGCCTCATATGACAGATCTCTCAGAGTCAGTACTTTTATTTTTGTAATAAAAATGTGTATTTAAGGTGGATCGAAAACCTATGACATCACACGAGGATCGATCAACCTTAATGTGTCACAATGCAGTAGAATCACATTTACATATTTTCATATTTTGACAAATGGAGATTTTCTTGTGGACCAAAATTTTCAGTATACATGTATTTAAAGGCTATTTTGAAAACTAGGAAAAATATTGAGTTACTTACTGATTTAATAACCTTCAAGAGACTTATAATAAAAAAAATTTAGCAGTGAAGTACGACCTAGTTTTTAATTTGTGGGCATACTTTTTTTCCAACTGATGCATACTTCCTCTGTATCTCTGGTAATGATCATAAATTCATAGAGTTTTACATAAATTACATAAAATTACATAAATTCATAGAGTTTTACATAACTGAGAGTAATCTAAATAGATATAATTGAATTGAAAACAAATGCACAGACTTTTGAACAGTGAACAGAAAAGTGAGTCTGCAGACTTTGCACTCCTTGGGGAAAAAGTAATCGTAACATCTCTATGCTCTAATTTCTATATGGTCATTTCACGTGTATTGATGATTTAATGCTTAATATTCAGAACTAACATTTGTATTTTTTTGGTATTTTTTCCCTTGCAATATGGTATATGCCAATTTGTTCATATGATACAGGTGTGGAGCATGGACAACATGATTTGTACTCAGACACTACTAAGACACCAGGGAAGTGTCGCTTGCTTGGCCGTGTCGCGGGGAAGGATATTTTCGGGTTCCGTTGACAGTACAGTGAAGGTACTAAGAGTACATGCCAAATCTTCAACCACACAGAATCTTTGCAGTTTTTCAACCTTTTTTGAATTCAGTATAAACAATATTGATATCATTTGTTTATTTCTACAGGTGTGGCAGTAACATAGACAGAAGACATGGACTTGAAAGTGTCTTACATGTGATAAAAATTGTGATTTCATATTTGTATATACATGTATATCATTTATCCTATATATGTACAACTTTTAAAAATATTTTGTATGGGACTAGCAATATTCATTATTTGTTTCAAATAAAAATAAAGTTTCATGAGCTAAACATTTCTGTGATGTGAATTTGTTATTGCAAGAAAGAGTGACTGTAAAAACAACAAGAATCATTTTGTGCACGAGTTGTTTGAGCAAGGGCAGATAACTGTAATTTTTGACCTACATTAACAACATAACAGGTATGCTCTATATTTTCATTTGTTGTTGTATTTAAACTTACTATATGAAATTTTAGAATATTGACGCAATGTCAGTGAAGATCACCAAGGAAAATTAAGCAGGACAGTTTTGGTACTTGTGATTGACGCTTTTAATGTAAACATGAATTTTAGTTTTAGAAGTCAAAATTGAGGTCACTACTAGGCCTAGTGTACATACAGATTTTTTCTTAAACTATAATTTTATGTTGTGTGACAGTGCCCAGGTTGTGATCTATTGAGCTTAGAGGGGGAGACTTGGGGGACTTCAGAACACACATGCTGATCAATATAAATTTCAGTCTGCTGGATTTGACAGTCACAATGCGCTAGTTACATTAGTATTTTATTATTATACCGGTAGAAGGCCAATCTCTAAAGCTTACAAAAAGCGTGAAACGATTACATGAATCGAAAGAGGGATGAGATAGACCGGGAAATCACACATTTCAGAGAATTATTGCCGCCAAAAAAAAAATTATCAAAAAAAAAGAGGGGGGGGGGGGGGGGGGTAGTAATATCCATACTTCAGGTGCCTGTGAGTTTTTGGGCGCTTGTTAGAATACTATATATTTAAAGAACAGATAAGGATATTGATTGATTGTTTAATGTCCCTCTCAAGAATTTTTCACTCATGGAGACGTTTAACAACAGTATCGATGAACATGAAAAGAAACGTGCACAACTGTTGTTGATCATTTTTATATTGATGCCAACATAATTTTGTTTCTAAATGCTAATACAAATGAAGAGTGAAGATAACAAAAAAGTAATCATTCTAATAACTGCTACAAAGAATACGAAAGTAGGACAAACACAAATTCCAGGAAGCACCAGTACTTAGGAGGAGTAAGCATCCCCTAGTGACTGGTCACAGGAAGCACCAGTACTTAGGAGGAGTAAGCATCCCCTAGTGACTGGTCACAGGAAGCACCAGTACTTAGGAGGAGTAAGCATCCCCTAGTGACTGGTCACAGGAAGCACCAGTACTTAGGAGGAGTAAGCATCCCCTAGTGACTGTTCACAGGAAGCACCAGTACTTAGGAGGAGTAAGCATCCCCTAGTGACTGTTCACAGGAAGCACCAGTACTTAGGAGGAGTAAGCATCCCCTAGTGACTGTTCACAGGAAGCACCAGTACTTAGGAGGAGTAAGCATCCCCTAGTGACTGGTCACAGGAAGCACCAGTACTTAGGAGGAGTAAGCATCCCCTAGTGACTTTTCACAGGAAGCACCAGTACTTAGGAGGAGTAAGCATCCCCTAGTGACTGTTCACAACTGTAGTACTTAGGAGGAGTAAGCATCCCCTAGTGACTGGTCACAGGAAGCACCAGTACTTAGGAGGAGTAAGCATCCCCTAGTGACTGGTCACAGGAAGCACCAGTACTTAGGAGGAGTAAGCATCCCCTAGTGACTGTTCACAACTGCTGTACAAGCTCTCTGTATTATCAGGTAAACCGAGTAATCTGTAGTCAAATTCATTATGAAATGCTTCAGACAACATTCAACATAATGACAGGCTGTATAGGTTTAGATTAATATAATGACCATAGAATTTGTGAAAATGATGACTTTAAATGATACTGTTGAAATCCATGTAACATCAACTTATATTTTAGCAGCCTTCCTCATTTTAGACATTGATCATACACAGAAAACGCTCCAAGACTTATGTATCAAATCAGTTGTGAGAGATACAATGCCATATGCAGATGATAATGAAATATTACTACATAAATATGTGCAAGTGTTGCTATGTCAGTGATGTAGGAATAAATTGTACTGAAGTTGAAGCCACTCTTTGCATTTATTTCACAAATTGCAGATTCGCAGTGCTTTTCATTCAAGTAAATTTCTGTTCGGTGTCGTGTATGAATTAGTAGATCTAAACTCTTGTTGGAAAAAGCACCCCCATAAAATTCAACCAAACATGCAATCAGACTTAACTCAAAGTGTAGAAAAAATACTTATTGAGTTCATACTTATGCCTCACGGAGAGGACTTGTATAGGCAGTGCCTGCTGTCCAATCCTATATTATGAATTATCATAATAAAATACTGTTTAAATACCTATACATTGTGTATCTATTTTGTAAGAATATTTCAATGAGGGAAATGCAAATCGTTACTTTAATGATCACATATATGGAAAAAAATATTTCGATATTTGAAAAGAACAACACTTACTTGGATATCAACCACAGAACCAGTCATCTGACATTGATTTATGAAAGAAGTATAGCGCACTTGGTATGCCATTTCGTCGACAGATACTTTTTTCTTGAATATCATTATTTACAAATTTTCTGCTATACAATGTCAGTTTATACTTGTGTTTACCCAAATTACTTAATAAAGATATCTATATGTTGATAGTATCGTTATTTGATAATCATAAAAATCGTCGTGATTATATAGAGTATATATAGTAGATGTAACATAATGGGCCTAAAAAATGCAAACTGTTGCAAAAGGCCACCCTAAACCAGAAATAAAACACTGATATTGTTATACCTGAGTATGGATGTACATAAGTCCATTTAAGGAAATTTGGTTTAAGGTGGCCCTCTTGTAGAAAATGGCTAAAATATGACAAAAATCATTCTCAAAATTTTCCTTGAGATTTCGCAGCCTGTCAAACGTTAAACCTTTAAACTTACATGCCTGGGTGGCCTAGTGGTTTAGGTGCTCGGTAATCTTACATTTAAAGCATACATTCCGAGTTCAAGTCCAATATTTTCTCATTCACTTTTTTTTTTTTTTTTTTTGCTTTTCATTTTGGGGGGGGGGGGGGTGTGCTATAAATGTGATACATATATTATAACAAATATTAGTCATTTTCATCATTATTTGCAAGTTACGACTTAAAGAAAAGAATTTATTCCGAGATCACTGTAGTTCCGTTTGTTTACATTAATTTTTAACCTGTTCCTGTGTGCACAGGATTTTCAAACCGTAATGTGGCTGACGAAAAGCTAAACAAATACTACAAGAAAAGGGGCACAAATGCACAGCATGTAATAAGTAAAAATAGGTCAAGGGAGGAAAAGAACTGTTATACAGATTGACTTCTCAAAAGTAAATATAAAAACTCATTTAGCAACTGTCATATGATATTTAGACAAAGCTAAACACTCAAATTATCAACCAAAGGCAAATGAACTGATGAAATCTATTAAAGGTGCTGCAGCCATGTCAGAAAAAGACAGTGAGCTAAGTAATGCCTATGTAAAAGGGTTGTTGTGTGATATGAATGCACCTATGAAAATCTTGTACTGTTCATCATTCCACATAGGAACATGGTTTATTGATTAAAGAACGACTCGTATAAATGTCAGTAATGCTAAACTTTTGCAGTTATTTATCTTGATTAACAAAACATTAAAAACGTTGGCCTTATATTTAAAAATAACACACCAGTCTATTATTGGAAACCGGTGTTTTCCCTTTAGATTTCTGAGTCGGCCGTTTCGTCAGCAAAAGCACTATACCTCTTTAGGATGTTTCGATGATATAAAAAATTGATGAGTGGACTCGTGTTTTATTTGAATTTTCACAGCTGATAATCCACGAAATAATTGAATTACATTTTGTATTGTTCTCTTCGATTGAATTATTGCATTCATCAACTCAATGCATGCATTGCCCTCTTCAACTGAATTAAGGATATCATTAATTCAATTGATATGCACAATAATTCTTTTAGAAAGCAATTAGGCTATTTAATAAGAGATATCTTCAATTCAACATATCCCCAATTGAATAAATCATCTCTTTAATTGAATTGTTGCTCTCTTTAAAAGAATTGATGTGCAAATTAATTCATTATACAAAGTTGTACATAATCAAAGATATCTTTGACTGAATTAAAGAGATCATTTATGCAAAGCTCCAATTTTAAATTTTGCAAGCAATAATTCCACATACCATATTGCTGAGAGCAATAAATGAATTGATTTGTACATCAATTCAATTAATGAGAGCAATGATTAATTTGATGTGTGTATGAATTTAATTATTGTCCACAATGATTCAATTGATTGATGCACACATCAAATCAATTAGTACCCACAATAATTCAGTTAATGCTCATCAATTCAATTGATGAGATCAATAATTGATTTTATGTGCATGTCAATTGAATTATTGCACACAATAATTGAATTAAAAATATTTCAAATAATTTATGATATCTTGAATTATTTATGTTAATTTGGTGCTCCCTAAAGACAAAAAGACTGAACGAATGGTGAGCAAATGATGAATGCTTCATGAACAATGAATGCAAGGGGTTCAGGTAAACTCTGAATGGAGAGTAAACAAATGGTGAGCAAACAGGGAAAGTACAACTGTTCAGGGACTATGATATCAGTAAAACATCTAACTATGAAACAGATGTTGAAAACTTGGTGGTGTTTTTTATTTCCAAGTTCACTGGGAGATATTGATTTGACATATCTTATGAACTAAAATGAATATTGTTGAATTGAACACCACAGCAAGAGATCAGTTTCCACTGAGAAGGAAGAGATTGTTTGGGGGGGGGGGGGGGGGTTAGCTCACCTGAACCGAAGGTTCAAGTGAGCTATTCTGATCACATTTTGTCCGGCGTCCGTCTGTCTGTCCGTCCGTCTGTCTGTCTGTCCGTCTGTAAACTTTTCACATTTTCGACTTCTTCTCCAGAACCACTGGGCCAATTTCAACCTAACTTGGCCAAAAGCATCCTTGGGTGAAGGGCTTTCAAGTTTGTTCAAATGAAGGGCCATGTCCCTTTCAAAGGGGAGATAATCACAAAAATGCAAAAATAGGGTGGGGTCATTTAAAAATCTTCTTCTCAAGAACCACTGGGCCAGAAGAGCTGAAATTTACCTGAAAGCTTCCTGACATATTGCAGATTCAAGTTTGTTCAAATCATGGCCCCCGGTGGTAGGATGGGGCCACAAGGGGGGATCAAAATTTTACATATAAATATATAGGGAAAAACTTTAAAAATCTTCTTCTCAAGAACCACTAAGCCAGAAAAGCTGAGATTTACATGAAAGCTTCCTGACATAATGCAGATTCAAGTTTGTTCAAATCATGGGCCCCTGGGGTTGGATGGGGCCACAATAGGGGATCAAAGTTTTACATACAAATATATAGGAAAAATCTTTAAAAATCTTCTTCTCAAGAACCACTGAGCCAGAAAAATTGATTTTTACATGAAAACTTTCTGACATACTGCAGATTCAAGTTTGTTCAAATCATGGCCCCCGGGGATAATATGGGGCCCCAAGGGGTGGATCAAAGTTTTACACACAAATATATAGGGAAAAACTTTAAAAATCTTCTTCTCAAGAACCACTAAGCCAGAAAAGCTGAGATTTACATGAAAGCTTCCTGACATAATGCAGATTCAAGTTTGTTCAAATCATGGCCCCCGGGGGTTGGATGGGGCCACAATAGGGGATCAAAGTTTTACATACAAATATATAGGAAAAATCTTTAAAAATCTTCTTCTCAAGAACCACTGAGCCAGAAAAGCTGATTTTTACATGAAAACTTTTTGACATAGTGCAGATTCAAGTTTGTTCAAATCATGGCCCCTGGGGGTAGGATGAGGCCACAAGGGGGATCAAAGTTTTACATACAAATATATAGTTAAAATCTTTTTCTCAATAACCACTGAGTCAGAAAAGCTGATATTTTCAAGAAAACTTTCTGACATAGTGAAGATTCAAGATTGTTCAAATCATGGCCCCCGGGGGGTAGGATGGGGCCACAAGTGGGGGGGGGGGTCAAAGTTTTACATACAAATATAGGAAAAAGCTTTAAAAATCTTCTTCTCAAGAACCATTGGGCCAAAGAAGTTGACATTTACATGAAAGCTTTCTGACATAGTGTAAATTCAAGTTTGCAAAGGGTAGTTTGGGCCATAATAGGGACTAAGGTTTTACATGCAAATATATATGGAAAGTCTTCAGATATGGGCCAAAGTGACTCAGGTGAGCGATGTGGCCCATGGGCCTCTTGTTTAAGTGTGTGATCAGATTACAAGTGGTGCCATCGAGCAGGGTTTGTCATCGAGCAGGGTTTGTCATTGCTGTTTTAAGAATGTTACATCATGAGTCTGTAGTACTAGTTCAATGTCGTACCTTATTGTTTTCTTACTAGTTCAATGTCGTACCTTATTGTTTTCTTACTAGTTCAATGTCGTACCTTATTGTTTTCTTGTCTGTAGCACTTTGGAAGATAAGACATACTCTGGACCAATTAAATGTTTCCTAGCATGAAGAGGGCACTCTGCCTGAGAAAGTTAAGCCCAATACTACAAGAGGTGTCCCCTCAGTACAGTAAGAGATGTTATTACGAACACAAGCTATCCCAGCATCCTCAGCCAGACGTACATGTGGTGGATCTCAGGAGTGACACGGTGACAAAGCCTTCACCAGGAATGAGGAATGCCATGGCAACAGCAGAGGTTGGTGATGATGTCATGGGAGAAGATCCAACAATTAATGGTAGGAGACACTGAGGTTTATATTGATACTAAGAGCAGAGTGTTTGTCAGTTCTTGTATGCACTATGTCTTTCCTTTTTAAAGCTCTTCAGGACAGAATTGCCAAATTGTTTAACAAAGAAGCAGCCTTGTTCGTTCCTACTGGTACCATGGGGAATCTGATCTCAGGTTTGTACTGCTATTACAACTGATTGTCCAGTCAGATCATTTGAAATATTTTATAGCTGACCGTCAAGGACATCAAAGAAAACTATATAACAATTGCATTTTGTTTCAGTTTTAACTCACTGTCCTGAGAGAGGGTTGGAAGTTGTTCTGGGTCACAAAAGTCATATTTTTGTCCATGAACAAGGAAACATAGCACAAGTAACTTAACAGATTCATTAGATGTTCTTTGTTCTGTTTAATGCACCATGATCATAGCACTGGATTTGTTTTAAGTTCTACTAACTCATGTGTTCACTAAATTTAACATGTAGATGTATTTACAAATGAAGAATATATGTATACTCATGCAGTGAGCTCGTGCACGCGCACTCTCTCTCTCTCTCTCTCTCTCTCTCTCTCTCTCTCTCTCTCTCTCTCTCTCTCTCTCTCTCTCTCCCTTTCTCTCTCTCTCTCTCTCTCTCTCTCTCTCTCTCTCTCTCTCTCTCTCTCTCTCTCTCTCTGTCTCTCTCTCTCTCTCTCGCCCCTCTCTTTCTCACTCAACCACTCTACATATATACACCTCTCTCTCTCTCTCTCTCTCTCTCTCTCTCTCTCTCTCTCTCTCTCTACATATATAAAGTGCTGAAATGAACGACATGAACCAATCTAATTAAAATCATCTTGATCCTTTCCTTTATTTTTATGTTGTCACTATGCATGTAACGACCAACAACATAAAAATAAAGAAGCAGATCGAGGAGCCAATTTTAATCAGATTGAACATGAACAGTTGTGTTGTAAAATTTTAGGAATGACCCGTCCCTTCCTCAGGACAAACGGAAAAGTTTTACAAAAGTAAAATATGTACAAAAAAGTTTAGAACTGAATCTGCAAATGTATATTATACACTTCAAATTACATGTAAATTGTTTTTGGCTTGCCAGTCAATAAGTTGTTTAAGGGGTGAATGTGAACAAATCCTGTTCGACCAATGCGCTGATCCACAAAGTGCGAAGAGATAATGAGTGACGTAATTATCATACACACACACACTAGTATAGAGGTGGGTGTGTGTCTGAGTGCATTATCATCATACACACACACTAGTATAGACGTAGGTGTGTGTCTGAGTGCATTATCAGCATACACACACACTAGTATAGAAGTAGTTGTGTGTCTGAGTGCATTATCATCCACTTATAATGCTGTTTCTGCTAATTAGTCTAATTAAAGGTAAATCTTCAAAAAATGTTTATTTATGAATCAAAAGGAGCCAAGTGGTTGAGTATGCATAATTTTTAAGTGCAAATGTATATATATATATATATCAATTTCCAACTTCATTACACTTTTAAACACTATCTTCAGACTAAGTAGGAGAAAACTGAGATTCTCCTGACTTCATCTTGAACGTTTTTTTTCTTTTTTACAGTTTGGTGGTTTACTGGCCTCTACTGTAGAAAATAAAGAGGATGGGACGATGGATCTGGACAAGATGAGAGAGAGGATTAGAATGAGCGATGACCCTCATTTCCCCTACACTCGACTGATCTGTATAGAAAACACACACAATTATTGTGGAGGAAAAGTTGTACCAGTGTCTTACATGAAAAAGGTATGTTATCTCTTTCCATTGTATTATTTTTTTAAACATATGGTTTAGGAACAGTGTCTTTTATTATGTTCCCGGAGAATACTTGAATTTGATTGGCTGAGAAACATTCGATGAGTAAAGGAAAATTCACTCCACTGTAGTGAACACAGCGAGTCTCCATTTTAAAAAATATTTTATGATACCTCTAAGAAATCCTGTTTAAATTAGATTTCTCATTTTACTGGAATATCTTGTCTCCATTCTGACTTCTGTGATAATTTTGGTTTGTTTTTAATCAATCCTCGTTTCTATTCTCACATGAGATCATTCATCAAACTGAAATCTACAGTGAACTACATGTGTGTCATTAGGAGCATGTGATAGTTTTTACATCGTTTATGAATACTTATAGCTTTATAACACAGGACAGTATGATATGTTAAGTGTAATGAAATGAATACAGCATGTAGTGTGGGTAACATTGCCAGTCCTCAAAAACAGTTCTTCCCTTGGTGCTAATTCATGGAGAACAAGCATGCCATGATTTTAGATTTTCATTATTAATTTTGAAGAAAAAAAACATATGACTGGTGATAAAAAGTTTCAAAGCTCCATTCAATTTCTAAGCAATAGTATGCCCTATCTGAACAAAACTTGCAAGGGAGTTCCATCCCTGGATGTTTACTCTGACATATCAGCACCTGATGTAGATGGTTTCATGGATCTGGGAGCTGACCAGGTTAGAGGAGTTTTAGGTTTTTAGACTCAGCAAGATTCCTGCATAAGTAGAGGCCCTATATCTGGACAAAACTTGTGTGGAATCAGCCAAAGTGTGACCTATATTTTCTAAACAAATAGCCTTGTTAAAGTTTGGAGATGTTACCAACATCTTGTCTGATTCTTTCATACTTGGACTAAACGTACGTGAACAACACATCTAAGGATGTCATTTATTTACCCGGTATACATATGTCTATCCATTTTCATGATTATATTTCCACACCTGAATCACATGCTGCATCTAGGTAAGCATAAATCGATGCATACTACCAATTTTGCTTCAGATTCAGGATTTGACCTACTTTTATCTAAACCAAGTCCACACAGGAGTTACCAGGTACTCTAGACCAAATTACTGATATATTCTGAATAATATCAAGTTATTTTTTATCACTTATGATGTATATTACAGTGATCCCCCACTATATTGCCCTCCCCCCCCCCCCCCCCCCCCCCCCCCCCCCCCCCCCCCCCCCCCCCCGTTATAATGCCACCCCCGCATATCGCAAAAAAAGTTCAAAGTTCCGTTTACCTTGCTATGTAAAACCCCGTTATAACGCCATTTCCTGCATACCGCCATCCACCAACGTATTTACAGGTCCGATTTGGTCATTTACTGTCACCCCCGCTAATTATCTGGCATTAGTTCTCCAGGTATTAAATAGACTTTTTACTGTGAATGACTGATAAAATAAAACCATCAAAGCAGTCAACAGTTGACATGTTTTTTTAAAGTTTGTTTGATTTCTTATGACAGCTGTACACATACCCCCCTCCCCCTCCCCTGATATAATGCCATCCCTGTTATAATGCCAAAATTGCCGGGGTACAAATGGTGGCGTAAAACGGGGGATCACTGTATAAATGTATCACAAAATGCACTATCTGCCATGTGCTATCTATGTATATTTATCAACCATGTGCTGTCTATGTACTGATGTATAATTGTGATGTCACATATATTTATACCAAATATGAATCTGATATGTTTTTAGCTCTCCTGAGCTGAAAGCTCAAGTGATCTTTTCTGATCGCCTGTTTTCCGTCGTCTGTCTGTCTGTAAACTTTTTACATTTTCGACTTCTTCTCCAGAACCACTGGGCCAATTATAATCAAACTTGGCCAAAATCATCTTTGGGTGAAGGGCTTTCAAGTTTGTTCAAATGAAGGGCTATGCCCTCTTCAAAGGGGAGATAATCACAAAAAAAATGCAAAAATAGGGTGGGGTCATTTAAAAATCTTCTTCTCAAGAACCACTGGGCCAGAAGAGCTGACATTTACAAGAAAGCTTCCTGACATAGTGCAGATTTAAGTTTGTTCAAATCATGGCCCCCGGCGGTTAGATGGGGCCACAATAGGGGATCAAATTTTACATACAAATTTATAGGGAAAATCTTTTAAAAAACTACTAAGCCAGGAAAGTGGAAATTTACATGAAAGCTTCCTGACATAGTGCAGATTAAAGTTTGTTAAAATCATGACCCCCGGGAGTAAGACGAGGCAACAATAGGGGATCGAAGTTTTACAAAAAGATATATAGGGAACATCTTGAAAAATCTTTTTCTAAAGAACCACTTAGCCAGAAAAGCTAAGATTTACATGAAAGCTTCTTGACATAGTGCAGATTCAAGTTTGTAAAACTCGTGACCCCTAGGGTTAGGATGGGGCCACAATAGGGGATCAAAGTTTCACATAACTAATAATTAGAAAAAATCTTTTAAAAATTTTCTCCTTAAGAACCATTAGGCTAAAGAAGTTTACATTTGCACAAAAGCTTCCTGACATAGTGCAGATTGAAGTTTGTAAAAATCATGGTCCCCGGGGGTAAGATGGGGCCACAGTAGGGGATCAAAATTTTACATACAAATATATAGGGAAAATCATTAAAAATCTTTTTCTTAAAAATTACTGGCCATGGAAGTTTACATTTACATGAAAGCTTCATGACATAGTGCAGATTCAATTTTGTAAAAATCATGACCCCGAGGAGTAAGTTGATCGAAGTAACAATAGTGATAGAAGTTTTACATGCGAATAGGAAAAATCTTTAAATATGAGCCAAGGTGACTCAAGTGAGCAATGTGGCCCATGGGCCTCTTGTTATGATATCATATAGAGTAGCATATAACTTGTACAGATGTATATATATTGTAGATTCCTAAACATATGAAAGGATTTTATTATAATTGTGTAATTTAGTGAGAAGCACCTGCATTTAGAAAATAAAATTTCTTGCTTTATCATGTATGTAACATTTATCATTGTTGTACGATAATATTCATACCATATCATGCATATCAATATATAGTATCATCTTGACAAATGATACATCCACAGAGGCTAAGCCCATTTTGGGCCCAAACCTGGACTGGTAAATGTCCTAGTAAAAAGAAACAAGTGAAATCGAGAGAACGGTGACGTATATCTTTATTTTAAGAACCTGTGACTTGAAATTTGGCATGCAATTAGTTAAAACATTAATCTATACAAGGAAAAGGATGAATTACACATAGCCTACCTAGTTTAAGATTTTTTAGGCATTTGAAGCGAGTGGTTAGTTTTTTATCTGGGTCAGAGTTAGACCCCTTTCTATATTTATGATATCACAGAGTTCGGGCCCAAAACGGGCTTAGCCCCTGCGGATACATCATTTAGTTAATTCACCTTATACATGAAATACATCATTGCATTCTATTGAATTGTTGAATGTAAACCCCGTGAGCTGTATGGGTTTTGCCATTGTTTTATAATAGTCTAATATCTGCATCAACTTTATGAATTCATCTTTTCATTTTACTTCATACTTTTTTATTTCATCATAAGATTTGATATCAATATATTTGCTGACCTAGCTAACAATGTGCTTAATAAACTAATTCAGCTGCCTTTTTTTGCATTCATGAATATATTCTACTTTGTATTCATTGTGTTTTTTTTATTTTTTGCGTATTAAAGTTTCTTTATGATATGTCAATAAAAAGATGAAAGCTAAAGCAATAAATAAATAAATGCATGAACAGAACTATTTTGGGTTGGATCTTTCACCATATGGGACACAACAAGAAATGATGAATAGAAAGATTTTGATATTATTTATATTTTATTTGAATCAGATGAGCAATTTAGAATTTGTTTTTAATCAAACATACATTGCATCACCATATGGAACATCATAAGACGATGGTCTAATGAATGAAGAGAAAAGAAGTTTTTATAATTGTAAATTACTCGGCATGTCAGGTTTTACTTAAGTCTGTTTGCGTATTAATGTAGGAGTGCACGTGTTTTTTAAATTCACATTTTTCCTGTGTAGGTCTATTGTTCGCAGTCTGTCAATGTTTGGTTTCCTCTTGGTTTTTGTTTAGATTCTTTAGAGAATTTTCCTTTCTGATTCGTTTCACTCAAGCGAACATAAAACATTAATGAATAACACGAAGACGTTAAACAGGATATGAAGTTTAATTATTTCGAGTAATTCACTACACAATACAAAGTATAAAATCTCTTTTCATGCACTTCTCTCCGAATTCTACAAACAAAGATTCACATTATTATAATAAAAATGAACAATTCACAGTACATAGCGATGGGCAGGTGGGTGGAACTTACTGCATGAGAAAGAGGCTTCAAATGGCTTAACCTGTATGAAATACCTTACACGGGCCCTAATTAACAATATGCTATGTACCGGTATATTGATGTCATCTGATTAGGTGACGATGCTAACAGCAGAAAAGACAAACACATACAGTATCTTCAATTGATGCATGAATAACAATTTAAAACCTCCATGTAGCCCTGCCCTTAATTTTCCTTTATATTTCCTGTGTAAATAAAATCACTTTTGTTGTCCCATCTTAGCCCAGGGGGTCATGGTTTTAAGCATACTCTGCCCTGAGGAAAAGTTACACAATTTCATGTACACTTCTGTAAATGTCTGGGAAATAATTCCAGCATCATGTGACAATTTAATCACATGATATAAAAAAAACATGCAATCCATGCAATGTGACAAGCACACCAGTTATTGTCTTCCATTTGAACAAACTTTAATACTTTTACATAAGGATGCCTTGTAGAAAGTTTTGTTGAAAATGTCACTGTGGTTCTTTTGAAGATGAAAATATGAAAATTTCAAAAAGTTTATGCTGGAACAGATGATTAGACATACTCACAGACACCATACAAAACTCACTTGAGCCCTCAGCTCAGATGAACTAACAAGGAGAAATACATACAAAACTCACTTGAGCCCTCAGCTCAGATGAACTAACAAGGAGAAATATATGTATTAAATTTATTTGCCAATCAGGCAACCATCTTGGATTTTCACTAGAGCATTCAAACAAGCATGTTACCGGTACTTGTTACAGTTAATGTTCGTTACTGTCAGTATACCAATTAAGACTAAAACTGTGATGCATGAAATACACAATGATTTGAAATACAGTCAAACCTTGTTATCTCGAACTTCATAGGACCAAGAGAAAAATTCTAGATATTTAAGGATTTGAGATATCAAGGGTCAAAAACTTTAAGAATTAAGTGATTGGGACTTCCGAGTTACTTGGACTTATCCATGGTATTTGAGATACCAAAGTTTAACTGTATGTCCATTTGCTTTAGGTGTATGAACTAGCCCAGGAACATGGATTAAAAGTGCATCTTGATGGAGCAAGGTTGATGCATGCTGCTACAGCTCTGGGAGTCCAACCATCTGATATCACAAATTGTGTGGACTCGGTTAACATGTGCTTCTCGAAGGTAAATATAAAAATTTCCATGTAAATTTACCGTATAATGCAAAAGCAAAGGAAAAATCTTTAGGATGTTTGTATTTTGGTACATGTAGTATGGAAACAATGGAAGGGGGGGGGGGGCAATTTGTATAATCAGTGAAGCTGAATATACAAAAATTATACCCCAGGTACAGGAGGAAGGGGGTTAGCCCTGAAATGATGAAAACTAAATAATAAATCTGTATAAATGCTTATTTATATGCAGTGTTAGTTGTCAAATACTAAGTTTCAGCACCTAGTGTAGGTTGGATGTCAACCTAGACATTATCCCTTATTTGTATACTTGTTTTTGGTAAAGTTCACTTATCTATTTTTTTGTATCGGTTTGGAAGGTCACATCAAATAATGAAAACGATGAAACAACAAGGGTTTGTCATAAACAAAATTTTGGTGAGTGTATTGGTATTGGTAGAACATGACTGGTTCAGGAAGGAACCTATCCTCCAATGAAAATTTTACAGGATATATTTTGAGTCGTATTGTTGTATCCAGTAAACTTCCTACATGACTTCTTACGATGACTTTACGTTTTTTTTATAGGGACTTGGTTGTCCAGTCGGATCTATTATAGCCGGAACAAGTGACTTCATTCAAATGTAAGTTTTAAATGTCCCAATGTGTTAAATTTTAAATGCTTTGAAATATTGAACTCCTGCATGAATGATATATTATATTCCTTCAGTTGATATTTTAGCTTACTTGGATAGTTTGTCCAGAGAACTATTGTTGTATCAGTGTCCAGCAGACTGAAGTTTTTTAACTGTTACATTCTACCTACTGCACTCGAATCAAACGTGTATGAATGCTGCAACTTTCGCTGCACATAACCATTCAGTGATGTGACAGTGTGATGTAACAGTGTGAGTGATGTGACAGTGTGAGTGATGTGACAGTGTGAAAGATGTGACAGTGTGATGTGACAGTGTGAGTGATGTGACAGTGTGAGTGATGTGACAGTGTGAGTGATGTAACAGTGTGAGTGATGTGACAGTGTGAGTGATGTGACAGTGATATGACAGTGTGAGTGATGTGACAGTGTGAGTGATGTGACAGTGTGAGTGATGTGACAGTGTGATGTGACAGTGTGAGTGAGGTGACAGTGTGAGTGATGTGACAGTGTGAGTGATGTGACAGTGTGATGTGATGTGACAGTGTGATGTGACAGTGTGAGTGATGTGACAGTGTGAGTGATGTGACAGTGATGTGACAGCGTGAGTGATGTGACAGCGTGAGCGATGTGACAGTGTGAGCGATGTGACAGTGTGAGCGATGTGACAGTGTGAGCGATGTGACAGCGTGAGCGATGTGACAGCGTGAGCGATGTGACAGCGTGAGCGATGTGACAGCGTGAGGGATGTGACAGCGTGAGTGATGTGACAGCGTGAGTGATGTGACAGCGTGAGTGATGTGACAGCGTGAGTGATGTGACAGCGTGAGCGATGTGACAGTGTGAGTGATGTGACCGTTCGATTGATGTGACCATGCGAGTGATGTGATAGTGCGAGTGATGTGACAGTGTGAGTGATATGACAGTGATGTGACAGTGTGAGTGATGTGACAGTGATGTGACTGTGAGTGATGTGACAGTGATGTGACAGTGTGAGTGATGTGACAGTGATGTGACAGTGTGAGTGATGTGACAGTGTGAGTGATGTAACAGTATGAGTGATGTGACAGTGTGAGTGATGTGACAGTGTGAGTGATGTGACAGTGTGAGTGATGTGACAGTGATGTGACAGCGTGAGTGATGTGACAGTGTGAGCGATGTGACAGTGTGAGTGATGTGACAGTGTGAGTTATGTGAAAGTGTGAGCAATGTGACAGTGTGAGCTATGTGACAGCGTGAGTGATGTGACAGCGTGAGTGATGTGACAGTGTGAGTGATGTGACAGTGTGAGTGATGTGACAGTGTGATGTGACAGTGTGAGTGATGTGACAGTGTGAGTGATGTGACAGTGTGATGTGACAGTGTGAGTGATGTGACAGCGTGAGTGATGTGACAGCGTGAGTGATGTGACAGTGTGAGTGATGTGACAGTGTGAATGATGTGACAGTGTGAGTGATGTAACAGTGTGATTGATGTAACAGTGGTTGATAGATGCACACAACTGGTCCTAATTTGAACACTTCACCTAACCTATATTTCTGAATGTGTGACCAGGTTTCATAGCATGTCCATCCCTCCACAACTGTAGCAAAAAATATGCAATTTTGGAGAAGAAAAAGACATTGGTGGATTTGAGCTCGGGATCTGTAACCTGATGCCTTATCCACTGACCACTGATCTATGTAGAAACACAAACTATTTGATTGATACAAGTGATTTCACAAAACATTTAAATCGCCATCTTGTGACATAACTAGTGTCATAAAATGTATTAGTCTTGATGTAGCGAGCAACCTTAATTGCAAAGCTGATTCTCCTCACTACTTCATAGAAAGTCCTTGTTTCGTATATAAAAATGCATGATTCCACTTGGATCTCAGGCAGAGAAAGCCCATACTGAGAGACTCATTAATCTGAAAAAAAACATGCCCTACTGGTCTTCTTCACAATTTTTAACTTGTGTGGAATGAGTTCTGTTGTCTTTTGAGTTTTGCAGCAAAGAGTATCTGGTAGGGGATTCAGAATATGAAATATCAAAGCAATGTGTTTTAAAAATTTTCAGGAATTTTGATGGGGTTGATATTCTTAATTCCTATCAGAGAGCAGGAGGAAGGTTCACATTGAGGGACATATGTTCTTATTTTTTCACTGCAACAAACATAAGCCATTCATAAAATAAACAAATGTGTAAGATAAGATGTGGTATAGTTTATAACTTCAATATAGTAGATTTAATATTGTATGGCTGCATACTATATGATAAACTATTTATCAACCTGAAACATAATTTGCAGGGCTTGCAATATTTAGCACTTTGACAATGAACATTGGGGCAATATGTCATAGCTGTTGCCTCTTCAGCCTTGGATTTAATATTTCACAGCAGATTTGGTATTTCAGAACACACTAATGATCCTGGGTTCATCAACATTTCCTATTCATGCCATGTTGGGGGAGGGGGGGGGGGGTGTTAGAATATCTTCTAAACATCAATAATTGAAATCCTTTCTCACTAAAGTATACATTTGAATTGTAGAGCCAAGAGACGGAGGAAGGCCCTAGGAGGAGGTTTGCGCCAGGCAGGGGTTCTGGCTGCAGCTGCCATGTATTCACTGGACCATGTCCTCCCAAAACTCTCAGAGGAACACGAAAAAACTCAACATATTATACAGGGTATGTTTTCAGTTTTTGAATGGCATACTGAGAGAGCAGATATCTTAACTAGTTTCCTGTTCATGAGATTTTTTGACAAAAATAACTTTTTCTTTGTACATAGAATAGAGTCTCTGTTTTTCATGTCGAGTGTCTTTAATCAGTGTTATAAATCAAAATTCATCCTATTAGGTAATTATGTATTGTATTGATTAATATTGTACCCTAACCCTAACTCTAACCGTATAATTATTAATATTTTACAAGTGACACTACATTCACACCTAATGTGTCTCCAGCAGTAGTTATCTTCCCCAGCAGTAGTTGTTATCTCCCCCAGCAGTAGTTGTTATCTCCCCCAGCAGTAGTTGTTATCTCCCCCAGCAGTAGTAGTTATCTCCCCCAGCAGTAGTAGTTATCTCCCCCAGCAGTAGTTGTTATCTCCCCCAGCAGTAGTTGTTATCTCCCCCAGCAGTAGTTGTTATACCTGATCCCCCAGCAGTAGTAGTTATCTCCCCCAGCAGTAGTTGTTATACCTGATCCCCCAGCAGTAGTTGTTATCTCCCCCAGCAGTAGTTGTTATACCTGATCCCCCAGCAGTAGTAGTTATCTCCCCCAGCAGTAGTTGTTATCTCCCCCAGCAGTAGTTGTTATCTCCCCCAGCAGTAGTTGTTATCTCCCCCAGCAGTAGTAGTTATCTCCCCCAGCAGTAGTTGTTATCTCCCCCAGCAGTAGTAGTAGTTATCTCCCCCAGCAGTAGTTGTTATACCTGATCCCCCAGCAGTAGTAGTTATCTCCCCCAGCAGTAGTTGTTATACCTGATCCCCCAGCAGTAGTAGTTATCTCCCCCAGCAGTAGTTGTTATACCTGATCCCCCAGCAGTAGTAGTTATCTCCCCCAGCAGTAGTTGTTATACCTGATCCCCCAGCAGTAGTAGTTATCTCCCCCAGCAGTAGTTGTTATCTCCCCCAGCAGTAGTTGTTATCTCCCCCAGCAGTAGTTGTTATCTCCCCCAGCAGTAGTAGTTATCTCCCCCAGCAGTAGTTGTTATCTCCCCCAGCAGTAGTAGTAGTTATCTCCCCCAGCAGTAGTTGTTATACCTGATCCCCCAGCAGTAGTAGTTATCTCCCCCAGCAGTAGTTGTTATACCTGATCCCCCAGCAGTAGTTGTTATCTCCCCCAGCAGTAGTTGTTATACCTGATCCCCCAGCAGTAGTAGTTATCTCCCCCAGCAGTAGTAGTTATCTCCCCCAGCAGTAGTAGTTATCTCCCCCAGCAGTAGTTGTTATCTCCCCCAGCAGTAGTTGTTATCTCCCCCAGCAGTAGTAGTTATCTCCCCCAGCAGTAGTTGTTATACCTGATCCCCCAGCAGTAGTAGTTATCTCCCCCAGCAGTAGTTGTTATACCTGATCCCCCAGCAGTAGTAGTTATCTCCCCCAGCAGTAGTTGTTATCTCCCCCAGCAGTAGTAGTTATACCTGATCCCCCAGCAGTAGTTGTTATTTCCCCCAGCAGTAGTTGTTATCTCCCCCAGCAGTAGTAGTTATACCTGATCCCCCAGCAGTAGTTGTTATCTCCCCTAGCAGTAGTAGTTATCTCCCCCAGCAGTAGTTGTTATTCCCCCCAGCAGTAGTAGTTATCTCCCCCAGCAGTAGTTGTTATCTCCCCCAGCAGTAGTAGTTATCTCCCCCAGCAGTAGTTGTTATCTCCCCCAGCAGTAGTTGTTATCTCCCCCAGCAGTAGTAGTTATCTCCCCCAGCAGTAGTTGTTATCTCCCCCAGCAGTAGTAGTTATACCTGATCCCCCAGCAGTAGTTGTTATCTCCCCTAGCAGTAGTAGTTATCTCCCCCAGCAGTAGTTGTTATTCCCCCCAGCAGTAGTAGTTATCTCCCCCAGCAGTAGTAGTTATCTCCCCCAGCAGTAGTTGTTATCTCCCCCAGCAGTAGTAGTTATCTCCCCCAGCAGTAGTTGTTATCTCCCCCAGCAGTAGTTGTTATACCTGATCCCCCAGCAGTAGTTGTTATCTCCCCCAGCAGTAGTTGTTATCTCCCCCAGCAGTAGTTGTTATACCTGATCCCCCAGCAGTAGTAGTTATCTCCTCCAGCAGTAGTTGTTATCTCCCCCAGCAGTAGTAGTTATCTCCCCCAGCAGTAGTTGTTATCTCCCCCAGCAGTAGTTGTTATACCTGATCCCCCAGCAGTAGTAGTTATCTCCCCCAGCAGCAGTAGTTGTTATACCTGATCCCCCAGCAGTAGTAGTTATCTCCCCCAGCAGTAGTAGTTATCTCCCCCAGCAGTAGTTGTTATCTCCCCCAGCAGTAGTAGTTATCTCCCCCAGCAGTAGTTGTTATCTCCCCCAGCAGTAGTTGTTATACCTGATCCCCCAGCAGTAGTAGTTATCTCCCCCAGCAGTAGTTGTTATCTCCCCCAGCAGTAGTAGTTATCTCCCCCAGCAGTAGTTGTTATACCTGATCCCCCAGCAGTAGTAGTTATCTCCCCCAGCAGTAGTTGTTATCTCCCCCAGCAGTAGTTGTTATCTCCCCCAGCAGTAGTTGTTATACCTGAGTCTTGTTTGATACTATTTTTATTTATTTTTTTTTTTATTTTACACAGCCATCATATCAGCACCACAGTCTGTTGTGCATGTTAATCATGAAACGGTGAAAACCAACATCGTATTCCTGACCGTGACTAAACAAGGACTCAGCGCTACACAGCTGTATGACCGTCTGCTTCAGGTAGGTTTCTGATTTGATGGTGTCATCTCTGATTAAACCATAAAAAAATTCTACGGAACTTTATTTTAGATAAACACTGCTACATGTACTAGAAAAATATAGTGCAGAAATTTTAAAGAAAGCTGGATCAACTCTTTGAAACTATGTCATTTGATTTTGTGATATGAGGTCTTAGATTAACTGTGAGTTGTTTAAAGGTCAAGTGTAATAAAAATAGATTTGAAAATAAAGTTTATAATTCATTAAAACCCGTTTTAAAAAGTTTATTGATGTGTTTATTTTTTTTTAAATCCAGATAAATGTGCAAAATACCTATTCCAAAATCGTTGTTTATAGAAACGAATGAAGGAATTATCGCCCTTTCTTATGATGTCATCTGAGACAGTTGTAGTTGTTTACTCCTGTATATCATCGTTTTAATTTTCGTGAGAAATTGCCAGTTTTAGCAACACCATGGATATTGACGGTGAAATACCGTAGATACACTTGAGTTTAGGGATTCAACCTTTTATGTCTGTACCTGCACCCATTTCGAAACCATCCGATAGTAATGTGTCTATGTTCGACAAATGTCTCATAGGAATCTCAGTTAGAAATTATTTACCGGGCCAGTCCATAGAAAATTGGGAATGATATTGGAAAAAATGTTCTATCAAAAGATAACCTTTATATTTTACACAATCTAGGCTAATAAAAATCAAACTTCATAGATACTCGCCGACTATACTCTATTGTAGCGATTGTGATCGTATTTAACTAGATTGACTTTCACGTTTGTATTTTTTTTTAATGGAATTTACTAGTATGAGATTGATCAGATTCATATTATGTGTTTAGCTAGATATATATTTAATTGAAAAATGCCTTTTTGAAAAAAGAACAACAAAAGAAAGAAAAAAACTTATTGTGCACAACGTTATTTGTACCCCCCCCCCCCCCCCCCCCCCGTGTTTTTTTTTTTTTTTTTAGAAAAACATCTACCATGTAGATACAATATCATAAAATGTAAATTAAGCCTATTAGTACATGTAATTTCTTCACAACACACGTCAAATGCGAAATTGAAATATTATGGCACAAAGTTAACGAATTGTAGCATTTTGAGGTGTGCAATTTTGATTTTCATTATATATTAATTAATGTAGCACTTAAAAGCATATTACATGTAGGAAAAGGAAAACCTTGTACTTGTTTTTATATTGAACTTGGAAGAAAAAAGCTTTGAAAATTGGACTGAACTCGCAATATATAAGGTTTTATCGAAATAACTTTTTTAAATTGAATTCATTTCCATTTTTACTATATTTTAAAATATATATAGTGAAGAAATGAAATGGTGAGTCCCTTATAAATGTAGTATGAGTACGACAATATTCGAAAGATATTACATTTAATAAAAGAAATATAATCTATTCGAACTAGGTAATGGGTGACATTAATTTTTATGTGCAATCGCAAACCCATTGAATACAGTGTCGCATTAAAGCATTCAGTGGTAGATGTAGAGAGGGGTGGATTGCATCCCCCTTTTTGGGTTGAACTTTTTATAATTAAAATACATCCCTCCACTTGTTTTGTAGGATACCCAGTTAATCATCAATTTGCACTTTGTTTGGAGTCAAACAGGATGATGCATCAGGGTTGATGGAAACCTGATCCTCGTGAATATTAAAAAGTGTCACTCACTGATCCTCGTGGCTTGTCACAAATCTCAGTGTCTCTTTTCAGTTTCAGTGTCCAAATTCTTCGAAATTTAGGGTCTTTTCGGAAAAGAAACATACTTAATCCCTGTCCCGATTTCACATTGCAGTTCAAAGCAGCGCATTGTACCATAATATAGGACTTTTCTATGTAAACACTATAAAACCCTATCAATGCAATCGAAAGTTGTCTAAGATGACGTCATAAGCTACGAGCGATAACTCACGTCACAACACATTTATCGATCGCTCAGGTAAAAGTTTGATAGCGCCGTGTAATTCATGCCAAGTGATTTTTATCAAAATTGCCATGGAAATTAATCCATAAGTGTACGACAGACATTTTTCTGTATAAAACTCAAGTTTTAGGAAAATCACCGTACTTGACCTTTAAGCGGAGATGGTAATACACTATATATATACATGTACGTATGGATTATAAATGTTCTTTTCCTATACATTACATCCTATATTGAACGTTCCTTACATTCCACTAAATCCATGTCTTATAATTGCTTCTTTGCTGGTCTTGTTCATTAAATCCTGGTCTTTCACGCTCCTATTGTAGTTCATTAAATCCTGGTCTTTCACGTTCCTATTGCAGTTCATTAAATCCTGGTCTTTCACGCTCCTATTGCAGGTGACGGAGAAAGAAAAACGAGACCTGGGAGACAGCATTGTTGTAAAGACTGTTCCGTACACAGACACATTACTAAGGTTTGTGTTACACTGTGATATATCATCAGGAGATGTTCAGAAAGCCATCACCAAATTCTCCTACGTTCTACAAGAACTTTCCTGAACAGTCAGGAGATGTTCAGAAAGCCGTCACCAAATGCTCCTATGTTCTACAAGAACTTTCATGAACAGTACTCAGTCATCAATCACAGAGGTCTGTGAATTAACAAGTATTATTCGATTGCTAAGTCTACGGAAATTCTTTTTTTCCAGATCTAGTCGTAAATGTAGATTGAATGTTTTTTTTTCCTTTTGAATATAGAGGACTTAACTATTTTGTATTATTATATATTATTTATATATGTACACGTACCAGATTAACTATATTTACACAACCATTTTGATTGATACAGGTACAGGTAAACTAAATGTAATGATCCGATGGTTTAGATGATATCTTTATTGAAGCTTTAAAAGGGACTGGTTCTCGACTTTTGAAAAAAATGTTTTTCATTTTTTATGTTAAACATTAAAAATATAACTCATTTAATGTTGACAACCAAAATTTTGACCTTCTGAATGCAAGAATAAAAGCAATATTTTAGCCTTAAATCTGTGTTATGTAAACAAAGACTCGTGTCTTTCTATGTATACAAACAAACCAGTGAAATATTAATGTTGTAATATAAAGCATCTTAATTTTGCATAGTCACAAATTTTAACTTTTAGATAACACATTTTACACACAGAATGCTTGAAACGTGAAAGATACAATAAACCTAGATCAATATCCATTTCTTTTGAAAATTTCATAAACAATAACATACTGCAATCTTTGTTTACAAAACAAATAATAAACTCTCTAAAATGATCTTCTGTGATAATGTATAACCTTAATTTTGATGTGAAATCTTTAAAACACATTAGACAATAGATTTTGATCATTAAAAGTGGAAAACAAAATTTTGGGGAAAATCGTGAATCAGTCCCTTTAATATCATATCTAATATTTAAGACTTCAAATTAAAAAAATTCTACAACAGCTTATTTGCTTATGATAATACCTGAAATTTTGTGCCAAATTTTAATCCTGTAGTGAAGACTGTGATGTATATTGTTAAAATTCAATTCATGTACTTGTCATATCCAGCTATACATTGCAATGGTTTAAATAGAGGTGGTGTGGGCATTTAGTTTTACTTTTACACAGTATGAGAGATATGATGTTGTAGATTGGGATGTATTTTACTATATCCCAGTGTACTATTTTATCACAGTATTTTACAGCAAAAAATCCTCTTTTATCTTTAGAGTCACCATTGTCATTTTCAGTATTCCATAATGATCTCTTTACAAAAAATAAAATGAAAATCAATTTGAACAGATTTGTTTTGTTATCTAACATTTTATAAAAACAGTACTCTTGTAGATTGTACCTATGTAACGTGTAGCGGTCACTCAGCCAAGTGCTGATCACGCTCGCCGTTGCTTAACTTGCTTGATCAAGAGAGAGACTCTACCACATCACCAGAAAAGCTAGCTCACTAGCGAGGCAGTACAAGTTCCCTCGATCTACACTGTCCGCTGCACCTACATGTGGTTACAGGAATCAGTAGCTTTTGTCCATATTTACCATGAATATATACTAAACAAACTATTGTGTATTTCAAATGAAAACTACTAGTTCCTCTGATGTGATGAAGTTTTGAACTGGTTCAGTAGGATTGAGCTTCAAAGAAAATTTAGGGTCTGATCAGAAACATTTTTTAATTGCCCCTGCCATGACTATAGGGTATAAAGTGTTACCCATTTCCATTCCTATCATAATTCACTTTCTGCTCATTATATTTGCTATGGGATGCACATATTCAATTGAAATGTGGTATAAATATGTACATCATGAGAATATAAGATCTATTTGGTTCTGGTTGAATAATTTCAGACAGAGTTGAGCCCTTTGGACTTCATTTTTTTTAAAAACAATTCAGTTTTTGATCATTATGTCAGTCACACATCGACATTTTGATTAAAATTTGGGATGTGGATACATTCTAAAGATATGCAGGTCAAGCTCATATTAGGTTTGGCCAAATAATTCTTGTCCCCTTGCATTTAGAAAATTTCCAATAATAGCAAGTTTCTGCTCATTATCTCAAGTCACACATGGACATTCCGAATTGAAATCATGAGAAAGCATCAATCAAGTTTTTGTCTGGATCCAATCAAACCAATTTTGGCAGAGTTATCTGTTATGCCCCTTAGACTTGCAAAATTTCAAACAATGCACAGCTCAGTCATATAAACTGCAAAATATTAGTTGGCATTGTCCCAAAAGCAAGGACAATTTTGGTATTGGTTTTCAAGGTCATGGGTTAAATTTGTAAATCATTATTGAATTATTTTTATAAAACACAATCGTGTATACATGCATTTACAATATACTCCACAATTGAAACTACTCGGCCATTAATAACTCATTAAACAGAATGTGAAGGATTTTCAAAAGTCGAGGGTTTACAGTCCACCCTGCTCCTAGAGATAGAAAACCATTGACTTACAAATATGAATGTGGAATAATCAGAAAATTACCATACAGTTTTTGTCACATGATAGAAAACTTGCAGCACAGTTTCCAAGCATGTCTTAGACCAGGCTTTGAACCCTGGGCCCCCCTGGATCTTTAGTCAGGTGCTCTACAACTGAGCTAGCCACCAGCAATTAAACCCAGCTGACTACTACATTCCTCCCTCCTTAAATGTGTTCACAATTGAAGACATCAACCCAGGATCTTTATCCCCTGGCAGTCATTTTCACCTGTCAGCACCAGATCCTGGTCACGGCACCAAATGTAACAGGAAGGAAGAAAATGCAATGGACTAGACCAGTATTAGAACCTGGGCCCTCTGAATCTCTAATCAGGTGCTCTACCAACTGAGCTGTCTAGTTACTGGCGATTGAACCCAGCTGACCACTAGGTTTATATTCAGACCCAAGCAGCAGTGATGTGGCAGGTTGAAGTTTGTTAGGAGGTCCAATTCCCAAGAAGCTTATCATTTAATCTACCAGATGATTGAATGAAAGCTATTTTAATAATGTCGCTTAGAAAACAAATCGCATCATTCACAACTGATATCATTAAGTGGTTTGGTTTGATTAAATGAGAAGATATTGTCAAAAATTATTGAATTAGATTTTCAAAAATATATACATTGAAAGTACTGTTTTTAAGTTATCCAACCATTGTATTGTTTTCAAATTGGATTCATGGAAAAAATATTTATGACGATAATTGAACAACACAGCCCAAGTTCTCCAGTTAGAAATCATTTTCACCATTTGCAGGTCATGTGATTTCAGAGACGATACAAACTCCTTGTAATCACAGCCCAAGTTCTCCAGTTAGAAATCATTTTCACCATTTGCAGGTCATGTGATTTCAGAGACAATACAAACTCCTTGTAATGTCTGAAATAACTCGTTATAACAAAATAACTAACTCGTTATAACAAAATAACTAACTCGTTATAAAGAGATAAATAACTCATTATAACAAAATAATTAACTCGTTATAAAGATTGATCGAATATTGTTTTACGTCTCTCTCGAGAATATTTCACTCATATGGAGATGTCACCACTGCAGGTGAAGGGCTGCAAAATTTAGGCCTATGCTCGGCACTTATGGCCATTGAGCCTGGAGAGAACTTTATTGTGCCACACCTGCTGCGACACGGGACCTCGGTTTTTGCGGTCTCATCCGAAGGACCGCCCCATTTAGTCACCTCTTACGACAAGCAAGGGGTACTGAGGACCTATTCAAACCCCGATCCACATGGCAGTTGTTATAAAGAGATACATAAATCATTATAGTGAGATAATGAACTCCTTATGACGACATACTTAATATAGAGCTAGTTAAATTGTTATATAGTGAGATAACTCGTTACAGGTTTAATGAGATAATGAACTCGTTATAATGAAATAATTAACTCTATAACGAGATAATAACTCGTTATAACAAGATACTGACGCGTTATAACTAGATGCTAACCTTTTTTTTTTACTTTTTCAGGAATAAGCCTATCTCGGTATCTGGTTTTCATACTAAAAATTGACTGGCCATAACTACTACATTTAGTCAACATATTTTGGCATTATCATGTTATTTGATTCGCGTTATATATGGAGCGCCAAATTAACATAAACTCAAATAATTGAAGATATCTTCAATTATTTGAAGATATCATCAATTCATTTGATGCGCGCAACAATTGAATTAAAGATCTCTTCAAATAATTAATGATATCTTCAATTCTGAATTATTGCGCGCATTAATTGAATTGATGATAGCATTAATTCTTCAACTGAATTGATGCGCGCTTCAATTGAATTAATGATCTCTTCAAATGAATTAATGATATCAACAATTGAATTGATGCGCGCTACAATTCAATTGAAGAGAGCAATAATTGATATAATGCGCGCATTAAATCAATTGATGAGAGCAATAATTGAATTGATGCGCGCATTAATTTATTTGATGAGAGCAATAATTGATTTAATGCGCGCATTAATTCAATTATTGCTCTCTTCAATTGAATTAATGATATCTTTAATTCATTTGAAGAGAGCAATAATTCTTTTAGAGAGAGCAACTATATAATTAAAGATATCTTCAATTCAACATATCCACAATTGAATTAATGATATCTTTAATTGAATTGTTGCTCTCTTTAAAAGAATTGATGCGCGCATTAATTCCTTATACAAAAGCATTGTAAATGATTTAAAGATATCTTCAATTGAATTAAAGAGATCATCAAATTATTTATACCGAGCTCTAAATTAATTATTGCGAGCAATATTTCTACTAAATTGATGTTCTCATCAAATGAATTGAAGAGAGCAATAATTGAATTAATGCGCGCATCAAATCTATTTTTGCTCTCATTAATTGAATCAATGCGCGCATCAATTGAATTGAAGAGAACAATAATTGACTTAATGCGCGCATCAAATCTATTATTGCTCTCATTAATTCAATTGATGCGCGCATTAATTCAATTGATGAGAGCAATAATTGATTTGAAGCGCACATTAATTCATTTGATGAGAGCAATAATTGATTTAATGCGCGCATTAATTCAATTAAAGAGAGCAATAATTGAATTGATGATATCTTCAAATAATTGAAGATATCTTCAATTATTTGAGTTTATGTTAATTTGGCGCTCCATAGTTATATGCTCTTTAAATTTGGTTTATTCCGTTGAATTACTATAGGATTATGCAAATTTTCAAACATTTGCATATGGCACAGGTGAAAGAAGTATAAATTAAAACAACCATGTAGGGTGGTGGTGGGGGATGGTGGGGGATCTCTTAAATTACGGAATAAACAGTATATTAAAGATGTGCGAATCAAATAACATGATTATGCCCATATTTTTATGACAAAATCATTTTGGAGTGTAAAATATTGAAAATGAATGTTGAAGTACGTAAATTACAAGCAAAATTTTGTACTTACAAATTTATAATTAATTAATTGTGTTATATGCCATTCATAATTTTTAAGTTTATTAAACGAAACTGGTGTAAAGTCGGGCTCAATATTCCGTTAAAACGATAATCTTTCATAGTCTGGTCCCCGCCCCACCACTCTTTGATCACTGGTATCATTTTGGGTAATACAAGTGATCATGAAGTGGCGGTACGGGGACCAGACTACAACTTTCAAAACATGAGTGATGACAGCGACGATAATTTTGAAGTATGTCTAATTTAATTAATCTTTACTGTGGGTGTGTATTAAAATGCTTCTTTAATATATACGGAGGATGTTGCTGACGACTACATAATAAGCTGAACTGTCGAAGGGGGCCAGACACCGACTTCTCCTAATAAAATGCAGTGTTGAGTGTATTTTCGCTTTTGATAAAATTTAATTTAAGTGCTTAAATTATTAAAAATAGTGAATAATGATTTAAACCTTAATGCATTTTAAGAAATATGTAGGAAGTTGCTGTTAGGGTTTCGTGTCGTGCCAACAAAAATGACATTGCAGCGGGTTGAAGAAATCAATGCTGAATGCATTCTTTAATTACATGTTCATACATAATGACCTTAAGCAGGTTGGGAACACTTCTCCTATAGCGAGATATTCTCGCAAAAACGCGATTATCCCTCTTTAGCGAGAAATAAACATGACGTTTTAGCGAGATGATCCCGCTACATGGGGAAGTGTTCCCATTGACCTGTTAAGCAGAGTGTCCATTACCCCCAGCAGCAGAGAACTCTGATCAGTCAAATCATCACCTCCTCTGCTGACCTCCAGGAATTTAATTGCACCAATTGAGTCAGTCACGATTAAATTTTCTTCAACAGGTCTTCCCTTTTCTACAAATTCTATGTGACTGTGAGACATCGATCTGCTGTCCATCTTTCTATGTTCCAATATCATGACGACCCTTGCAGCTCCCTTCAAATTTCTGCTTTGTACTTTTCAAAATGTCATTTCAGTTGTTGCTGATCATGCACTTGATTTATGTGTGTGCAGGTCAATCATAGGCCCCATTCTCAATGTGAAAAAGACCAGATTTTCTTCCAAATTCATCATCAGAACCCACAGGTTTTCTCTCTGCCACACTACACTCCACGTGAATGTAATGGGAGGGGAAACCTGTAGGTTCTGTTGTTGTTGTCGGTTCCTTTTTATTTATGTGCAGATGTACAGGTATTGTCCACACTAGTGGGTCCCCTTCCAGGTATCTGGCTAGCTGCACGCATGGCAGATCTCACCTCAGAGCTCCATTTTTTCCAATCATGAGGGTCGGCAGTAGAGAGCTATTCTTTTCGATCTCTCTCCATGATATCATTGACTGACCAACACTAAGCCTACCAGGAACTTGTACATTGAGAGCGCATTTGACTGCACTGCTAGATCTGACAACATGGCCATACCAGTGGAGTCTCCTTTCCCTTAAGATGAGGTTGAGGTCATTGAGACCAAGCCGCCCCAGCATTTCAATTGAATCTACAGTGGCCACATCTTCTGGCTTGATGTTACAGATCTGTCTGATCATGGCCCTAGCTGTCATTGTGCTGTAGGCTATGGAGATTTAGCTTGGTCAGTGCCCAGGTCTCATTGGCATGGAGCATATCACTCCATACACAAGTGTTATACATTCGACCACGGGTCTTGTACGACAGGTGACGTGATGTCAGGACTGGCAGCCGCTCCTTCAACTTCTTCCAAGCGGTCTTTACACATGTAGTGTTTGCAACGTCACAGCCACCAGCTGCGGAAAGCATGTCTCCTAGGTAACAGAAGGAACCTACAACCTCCAACTTGTCCAGACCAACTTGGATATCACTCTCAGTCCTTTCCTTTCCATAGCTTCTTTCCAAGTCAGGAGCCTCTTGACACATTCATCCAGTGAGTCAGCAATGATAACCAGGTCATCTGCGTACAGATCCTCCCAGGGAACACTGGTGCAAAATTCTCGTGAAAGAACCTCAAGCACGATGATGAAAAATAGAGGGCTGAGTACTGACCCCAGATGGACTTTGACCTTCACAGCAAACTCCTCACTTTAGCCGTCACCATTGCGAACACAGCTACAAGCATTGGCATACATCCCCTGCACCAGATGCACAATCCACTCTTCCATACCAAGTTTTCGCATTGCCCACCAGATCATCCTCTAAGGAACACGGGCATATGCCTTTTCAAGGTCCACGCAGGCCATTTAGAGCCGTTTGTTTACTGCAAGATATTTTTCTTGCAGCTGCCGAACAACAAATATTGCGTCAGTTGTACCTCGATCTGCCAGGGACGAAGCCACACTGGGAGTCATCGATTGTCACCAACTGCCTAATGAGGTTGTCCACAATCCAGGACTTTCATGACTTGTTCTGTCAGCTTGAGTCCACAGTAGTTGCCCCTGTCCAGAGCATCACCCTTGCCCTTGTAGAGGCAGATAACGAAGCTCTGATCCCAGTCAGTGGGGACCTTGCCATCACGGACGATTGAGGATGCAAGGTCACGGATCATGGATACACCTGTGTCACCTGTGGCTCTGATCATCTCCACTACTATTCCCGATGGTCCAGCTGCTTCACCCGACTTCATCTTGAATATGGCCTTTTTCACCATATCAGTTGTGATTGGGACAGGTGGCCCTTCCAGTGGTGGTTCATCGGTTAGGTGTTTAGGGTCCCAGTCAAATTCCACATTAAGGAGCCTTTCATAATGCTCTAACCAAGCTTTCTCCTTTGCTTCTTGGTTCAATGACATCTCACCTTTGTCATTCTTTACTGGATTGTTGCCCACAACATCAACATTCTCCCTTCGCATCTGGTTTGCAAGGCGGTACACCTCTGAAGACCTGGTATCTACGTTTTCGTATATCTTTTCTGCCTCATAGCGAGCATGATGAACTGCCCGTCTAGATGTACGCTTGGCCTTTTCCAGACTTCCAGGCCTTATAATTAACCTTTTAGCTGTGATGGTCTGTTCCACAAGGTTTGTCCACCACCAAGTTTCTCATTGCCATCGGTGGGATCGTGTTATGCCACACACCTTTGCAGTTGTCTTCAGCACACTTGTCTTGAGGTTAGCCCAGATTTCCTCTGTACCGTTAGCTGATGACCCAAATTGTTAGAACCTGTTTCATTATCCTCTTCATCAAATAAAACAATTATAATTTGAGATATTTACCTCCCTTTTTTTAATTAATGCTGAATTATATTGCTTATAACCAAAGAATGATATGAATTCCTAGCCTTGAACATCCCATTTCATATCGCCCCACCACAGTCCCAGTTTTTCAGTGAGAGTCCTGTTCTACATGCAATATGATTAATTTTTTTTTACTTTGGTTTAGTCTTTGTTTGGGACCTGGCCTCTCTGTCTACTTTTAGAAGATCGATAAAATTTCCTTGGACCATACAAACTTCAGTGGGCCATACCAATTTCAGTGGGCCACCCGTCAACACCAAACAAACAATTCTTTTTGGGCCATTGTGCTATGTGGCATTTCCTCATCCCAAATCACATACAATGTCTGTTGAATTTATAGCTACAACCTGTAAGTGGCTTAATTTGATATTTTTTTTTGCAGATACCAGGGACCACAGGAAGTACTGATAATTTCCCCCACATAGACTTCACTGCCTGGTCACCCCAGTCTGGGTCTGGTCTGGATTTTTTGTGTCTTGTCCCTTTCTCAACAACTTATAAGCCCACCTATAAACAAGAAGAGTCGCCGGGAAAAGTGAAAGTTAGCGTCACTCACAGACAACAGAGACAGAAAAAATTTAAATGCAGCTCTACCGTTGGCAACTATATAGCAGGTATAAATGTTATGTACAGTCGAGTCAGCAAAAACCATGATCCAAAGTATAAGTATTGAGGGTGTCTATATTCAGTGAAAACTCTGTGATCCGACACCTGTGCAATTCATTTCACTGGCCATTCCGACCCTTATTTTTCATTCTGAATATCATACTTTCATTGTACTAAATGTCTCCCAGTGCATGTCGGATTAGACAGGTTTCACTGTACTTTATGTCTCCCAGTGTGTGTCAGATTAGACAGGTTTCACTATACTTATGTCTCCCAGTGTATGTCAGATTAGATAGGTTTCAATGTACTTAATGTCTCCCAGTGTATGTCGGATTAGATAGGTTTCACTGTACTTAATGTCTCCCAGTGTGTGTCAGATTAAACAGGTTTCACTGTACTTAATGTCTCCCAGTGTGTGTCAGATTAAACAGGTTTCACTGTACTTAATATATCCTAGTGTATGTCAGACCAGTTTCACTGTATCGTCGACTGACCAGTTTCGGTGACCTTAGTGATAAACTGTGATTTTCTCATTAATCACTTGGAATAAATAAATAAAGTACAACCTACCTTTAAAGTAATTAAATTCCTTTACTTTCATCCGAAAATTTCAAATTCTTTGGTATGTTAATTGAATATATTTTCGTAACAAAAACATGTCACTTTGTGGTCCTAAAACAGTGACATCACCTATTTCGGTGACCATTGTTAATATAGGTTTGCCAAAAGTCTGTAACTTTAAAAACGTGTATACAGGAGGAATGTGCAACTAAACGTCAATAAATAAAATAACATAGTGTAGAATTCTAGACATTTGGTATACTTTATATCAATTTGAAGGTTTGCTTGAAAAAGTAATAAGTAAATGGGCTCGTTTATGGGGTGCTCGTGTTGATTGTTTGCATACACTATGGCGAAATTGATGATGCAATCTACAACCGGAAACGACAACATGCACACGTAAACAAAAGGTAACTGATTCTGGTCAGTCACCAACATAGGGCAGTCGATGATACTTAATGTCTCCTAGTGAATGTCAGATTAGACAGGTTTCACTGTACTTAATGTCTCCCAGTGTGTGTCAGATTAGACAGGTTTCACTTTGACTCCCAGTACATGTCGAATTAGGCAGGTTTTACTGTACATGGAAATCATTTGAATGAAGTCAATATTCAAGGGAAGGAAGCTACATGTACATTGCTGGTAAGAACACGAGACAGATGTGGCTTATTGATGATCAATTGTTACGATTACTGTATGTGAACATTTTATGCCCCTGTATAAATCTAAGATTTGGGGGCATATATATTTTGGTCTGTCTGTCTGTCTGTGGCCAAAAAAATTTAACCAAAAACTTTAACCTTGGTAATATCTTTTACACCATTAAAGGTAGAGCTTTCATATTTGGTATATGTATTTCTTGTGGCAAGACCTTTCCATTGACACCAAAATCTGTGACCTTTACCTTTGACCTGGTTCCACTTCGTTGTTATCTGGGGCCATAAGTGTCTTGTTCTCCTTGATCCACACTCATAAAGAAGATCAAGAAAACTAAAAGTGACAAAGTAAATGTAATAGAATGACACACAAATTCGAAGAGTTTCAATTTGTACCTGTAAACTTGAACAAAAAAACTAAATCTTTAGAATTTAAACCTAAGGACAAAAAAAATATATGTTGGTTACTACTTTCACCTCAAAATTTTTAAGGGTCCGTAGGTAGGTAGGTAGTTTTTTTTTGGGGGGGGGGGGTTAATTTATAAGTTGAATTATTTTTTAATGATTTTAATTAGTATTCTACCATGCATAAAACATAGTGATTGTCTGGTAATGAAATAAATGTTATGTGATGAATGAAAACATTTCTTCCACTGTGCTGTAAACAAAAACTGTTTCTGTGTTTTGGAATCTGTTAGTGCATATACTTAATAAGTCAATAAATATACTCTTGTTGTATTGATGACATTCGCAAAATCTGTGAGAATAGAAAAAATGTGTTAGGGTCGGCAGAATTTTTTAGGGTTGGTCGGGAAAGTGGAAACCAACATATATTTTTTTTGGCCTAATGAGAAAGTACATCTACAGTAGGTAATTTGTTATTGATGGAAAACATGTTGAATATTCTTTCATTCAGTGCAAAGCATTTGCTTAATGAAGGAGTGAACTGACCTCAGAAGGACCAAGATGTCCTTAGTCATTCTAGGATTTGAACAGCAAATACCTGTATGTCGTAAAATTTCAAGATATTGATATAAATACATATTAAACTTTCACATTTCCATCTCTGTAGATGAGAGAAGACTGCAGAACGCTGCTAATCAGAATGATTTTAATACAGGTAAGAGTTTAACACAACGTGTGGAAATGCAATGAACATGTACACTGCCCACCATAAATAAGTATACACTTACCAAAATAAGTTACTTGCACATACAAAATATGGGTTTCATCATAGATACTGATTTTTCTATGCAAAATACATAACTCTTATAATATATGAATAGATAACATTAGGCTTTTAACTTTTTACATCCTTATTTTTTATCAAAATACTTCATTTTCTGAATCTTTGAATTTTCTAAAAAGAGATATTATGCAAACTTTTATCTTCAAAATAATTACTAATACATATTATTTAATGTGTACTTTTATAAGACCTTTTGATTTTTCACCTTAAATAAATCAATATCACAATTTAACAGACTAAGCCAAAAATATTGAATGTCCATTATTGTTTAACATATGTTGAAATTGTACCCTTAAAGGATTATTTTACCAAGATAAATTAAAAGTAATACACAATGAATTCAGCTCTTTTTCATTATATTATTAATAAATATATTTCATTCCAAAATGTGTAAGAATCTTATGTGTATACTTATTAATGGTGTGTAGTGTATGAATAAAATTGTTAGCCCTTGCTTTATATTTCATTCTAGTGATTGAGTTATTGGAAGACGGGGTGGATCCATGTTGTTCTGACAACAAGCAAAGAACACCTCTCCATTTTGCCTCATCTCAGGGATATGAAAAAGTTGGTAAGTGTAAATCCCAGATGTTACTGAAAAGAGACTTGCTAAAGAGAAATTGGATTACAGAGAGATCAAATTAAATTAAAATTACATTCTTTGATCTGCTCACTTATTTCATTTGGACCCTTGGTTTAAGTAAAATAAGGGATGGTCATTAATTTCATTTGATTTAGAGTTATCATTCTTGACTTGACATTGTTTTGCTTTAAAAAGATTACTAATGAAGACAACATGAAAAGATTTGATTAGATCAGAATAATCATTCATTTAGCCTGATTTTAGAGATGAAACTCTATGTAAAATTTAAAAAATAATATTTACCTGTATGTAGATTAATGCCCATGGCACATGTAAAGGTAATGTTTTGTGCCTGTCATGAGTACAGTTTGTAACTTTTTCTCAGTGAAAGCTTTGCTTGACAAAGGAGCTGATCCAAATCAGAAAGATATTCTTGGAAACACACCTCTTCACTTAGGTAGGAACTATTTTTTTGGTAATTTCAGTTAGAAAGCATTATCTAAATGTGTACAAATCTTTTCCTAGTATTGATTAGATTTACAGTACAATGTTTTATGATTAGATTTACAGTACAATGTTTTATGATTAGATTTACAGTACAATGTTTTATGATAATTTTGTGAACTACAATCTCCTCATTATTTGTTGAACACTGATTATAGTTTTCATAGTTGAGACACAAAACAAAATCATCAGCTACAGTTTTCATTTAAGATGAATCAATATACAAGAAACAGCTGCCCACAAATGAAGGACTTTGTACTCTCTGGCAAAACCATGAAATTGGATACCCTTGAAAATTGATAAACCAACCCTATACAGAAAAATTACCATATCTTTTTTGTTTATTTCCAGCTGCCTGCACTGGTCAAGTTCCTGTGGTCACTCTATTACTGCATGCAGGTATAACGTCTTCCTCTTATATTCCTCGTCATTAGAGCCCCGAATCAGAGATGCTGTAGTATTGTACTAATCCCTGTGTCTGTCCATCAGTCCAGGCTCCCAATCAATATTGTTGTAATATTTTAACATACAAACTTAATATACTGATTCAGAAGATTCATTATTATTAGATGTAAGTCCTCTCAAGTACAACAATCAGAATTCTACGATCTAGCATCTTCACTACCCAAGGGGAGCAGAGTGGACCAAAAACCCTTGGCTAGCGAAGATGCAATCTAGTGAATTGCCATGGATTGATGATTTCACCGAATATAATACAGTTGAATTTCAGTATTTCAAACACTGATATCTCAAATACCATGGATATGTCAAAGTGATTCAGAAATCCCAACCACTTATTCTTAAAGTATTTTCCCCGAGATATCTTGAATCCTCGGATATTTTGGAGAGTTTTTCTTGGTTCCGTCAAGTTCGATATAACGAGGTTTGACTGTATAAGAAATCCTCAGTATTTAGTAAGTTAGTGAACAATAGTCCAAATGAAGACATCTACATGTATTTTGAAGTCAGAAGGTCAAAGGTCAGGGGAGATAATGACTTTGGGAAAGTGTGACTTACGTATTTTTTCAACAGACACTTTGTAGTGGATGATTGTCAGCAGAAAGCCTCATCTGTAGACTTGTACTAAGTCAGATGTCAATGCCACAATGAGACAATGACTTTAGGATGGTTATCATGATACCCCAAGCTTTAGTAAACTTTCAGACTTCATGTTTCTTAGACAGCAGGTGAATTTAAAACAAGGATTTCAAAAGGTTTTGAGGCACTAGATGAAAGGTCAAGGTCATAATTTCACTTCTTATTGATAATTACTTACAGCAGGTCTTATGATGTTTTTGTTAGTTTTGTGTTCTCTGATTTCTGCCTCTATAAGTTTCAAGAGAGAAATCTGTAGATTTATTAACAGGATAGAAAATTAATCTTCACATAAAATTAGAATATTTTTTTTACAAACATGTGTACAATTTGAATTCTTGAAATGCCAAAAAAAAAAAAAAATGGAAATTGTGAATTTTGTTCAGGATGTGCAGTATATTTTCAGTGTCATACTAAATTGTATGAGGACTGTCATAGTTACCATGCTTTATGTATGTTACTCTAAAGGAATTCTGTTAATTTGGAGAGTGAAAATAAAAAATTTAATTAAGCTATATCCAACAGGAACAAACCTGAAATCTGTAGACAAGTACGGGAGAACTCCACTGAGTGTGGCCAAATCACGACTGAGGTTCCTCATGGAGGAAAAAGACTACTCCTCTGAAAGGGTTAAAGATGAAACCTTAGAGGTATCTTATCTAATTATGCTTGTTTTTTATTTATGATAATTTTATTCACAAATAGTGACAGCAGGCACAGCCTATTTTAGCCCTCTCCAAATTATGCTTATAACATATACAGTATCCTAGTGATGTCAATTATTGATGTAAATTTTTATCAAAGATCAGGTCAACAAGACTCAAAGAAAAAGTAAATAGTTATCGATCTTTAATGGGTTTTCCTTTTTACATCCAGCAATGAAACATCTGACACGGACTTTTTATGGTTTGGAAATGACCCCTTCTCACAATGATTTTAGGGTCCAAAGGTCAAGTAATCTAGATATGCACATAACAAAATGGTTAAGAAGTTTTAAAGCTGACCTTTTCTTTCATGCTCATGCTGAAAATATATAAATACATATATTGAGGTGAAAAGGGCAAAGGTCAAGCAATCATTGACATTGATATAGGGAGGTGGTTTCTGGGCCATGAGTGATTTCTCTTCTTACCTAGAGTCACCCTACTTCACAACTTCACAGACTTGTCATGGGAGAAGGATGATCTATAATGAATTTACAAAGAGGTATAGCACTTTTGCTGACGAAACGGCCAACTCTGAAATCTAAATGGAAAACACAGGTTTCCAATAATAGATTGGTATGTTATATTTAAATGTAAAGCCAATGTTTCGTTAACCAAGATAAATAACTGCCGCAGTTTACCATTACAAACATTTCTATGAGTCGTTCTTTAATCAATAAACCATGTTCCTATATGGAATGATGAACAGTACAATATTCATAGGTACATTCATATCACACAACAACCCTTTTACATAGGCATTACTTAGCTCATTGTCTTTTTCTGACATGGCTACAGCACCTTTAATAGATTTCATCACTTCAATTGCTTTTGGTTGACTATTCGAATGTTTAGCTTTAATTAAATATCAATTGGCAGTTGCTACATGAATTTTTATATTTACTTTTGAGAAGTCAAACTGTATAACAGTTCTTTTCCCCCCTAGACCTATTTTACTTATTATATGCTGTGCATTTGTGCCCCTTTCCTTGTAGTATCTGTTTAGCTTTTCGTCAGCCACATTACAGTTTGAAAATCCTGTGCACACAGGAACAGGTTAGTGTAAACAAACGAAACTACAGTGATCTCGGAATAAATTCTATTTTTTAAGTTGTAACTTGCAAATATTGGAAGTTATGATGAAAATGACTAATATTTGTTATAATATATGTATCACATTTATAACCCTCCCCTCCTCAGGAAAACGACCCCAAAAAATTTGAAAGCAAAAAAAAAAAGCAGGGGGTATTGGTTCTGTTAGGACAGCTCTAGCTAAGTTAAATCAGACAGGGAAAGAAGAGCATATGTAGTTTTATTGAGACGTAATAAAAACACCACCACTATATTTAATGTCACTTTGTAAATATTAAACATTAAAGTGCATTTTGATAACATTTGGGATTGATATTTTCTTGGTAATCGTAATATCTCAGCCAAGACGTGAAGAGGAAGTCAGCCTAATAGATCATTGTTTATTAGATGGTTAAAGGCGAATATAACTTCTTAAAAGGTTGATAATTGTGGAGTTAAATTATGGAATTTACATATGATAAAATACACTAAAAAATTCCCTTTCAGATTGGAGAAATGATGAGAGCTTATTTAAACCTCTCTGGTATGCACCAGGAAGCTGAGCAGTTGGATCAGTTGTGTCAGCAGTTGCAGAGCGTGTCTACACGAGAGGAAGTGGACCACCTTAACTCCCTTCTCACAGACTTAGCCAGTCTGAACATCGAAAAATCTCAAAACAGGACTTAATTTTGTGTTCAGAATCTCATCATTTATGAATTCCTTGAAGCTGAGGAAGATTTTTAAAAAGTGGAAGGAGGTGTGGTATTTTCATTATCCATGTATGGTATTTTGTTTGAGTAGGATGTAATTATGTCTTGTTAATTAGTTATGTTAATTTGTTTATAGTAAACGGTGAAGAAATGATTGTCATTGGTCAGTATTGACACGAACAACAATCATGAAACAAAGCAGCAAAAAAAATGGATTCTTATGAAAATATGTTTGTATTTGTCTTAATGGTAACAATGGTAACAGTATTCATGCTGTTAACGACCAGTACCTGTATTTACAGAAATAAAATATATAAACTGATGGAATTAACTTATTATTTAAATTCATGTGCTGCTATTTGGTGGGTTTTTCCTCTCTCGTTCTTCAGAAAGTTTAACAAATTTCAATTTATGTCAATTGATATTACATCCAAAGTGAAATTTGGAGATACATTGTTCCAGTATTTTATTTTAGCATTTTCTTGTAACAGAGATCATCCATTTCAGTCTGTTACTCCTATACAGAGCTGTCAACCATTAAAATTTGGCATAAGGCTTACGGATTGAGCATCTAAAAAACGCCTTACAATTTCTCTATTCATTCTTACAGTTTCCATTTCTTCTTGGTCAAAAGTTTGAAAACCAGAATTTTTCATAGCTGTTCACCTTCAATTTTTATACCTGTCTTTATACGAGATGTATTATGGTACAGCAATGTCTGTACATCTGTCTGTCCATTTGGGCTTTTCTGTTTCTAATTTCATTACTGTCACATATTAAGCTGAAACTTGCTGTATAGCTTCTTTGTGGATCACTCTAGATCTTGTTGCAATTTTGATCCATTTCGATCTCTCTTGCAGGAGTTTTGCCCCTTCATTTGAAAATTATTGTTATATGGAGGGTACATAATTTGTCCAGCGAACTCCTCCCACAATTTGCAAATGAGGACCATCTTGTTTTACAGTGTTTGTATGGATATTGAAGATGTGCATGCACCAAGGATTTTTATTTCCTTCAATTTTTGAGAAAATTACAGGTTGTTGAACTTGTCTGTTTTGAGAAAATATTACAAAGAAAGTATATGATTTGTTCAGTGAACTCCTCCCACAGTTTTCAATTCTTATTTTACAGAGTGTTTATATGAGTATTGAAAGTGTGCATGTGGCAAGGATTTTGATTTTCTTCAATTTTTGACAAAATTACTGGTCATTGAACTTTGTCAGTTTTGAGGAATTATTACATAGAGAGTACATGATTTGTCTATTTTTCCTTCCACAGTTTTCAAGTGAGGACTTTCGTATTTTACAGAATATTTGTATAGGTATGGAAGATGTGTATGTGGAAAAGATTTTAATTTTCTTCAATTTTTGAGCAAATTACAGGTTGTTGAACTTCGTCAGTTTTGAGGAAATATTGCATAGAGAGAACATTTGTCTTTTATTTTTCCTTCAACATTTTTCATGCGAGGACCTTCTTATTTTACAGAGTATTTGTTTGGGTATGGAAGATGTGCATGTGGCAAGGATTTTAATTTTCTTTATTTTTTTAGTCCATTTTGAGAAAATATTAAATGAACGACATGGTTTTTTTCTTTATTATATAACTCCTCTCACAGTTTAGAAGCTAGGGTATTTGTGAATAACTTGGAGATAGATAGTGCAAGGATTTTGATTCTTAACAAATTTTTATTTTTGACATTTTGAATATATACTGGTTGTTGAACTTAGTCGAATTTGGGGAAATATTTTACACACAGAACTCTTAGTTCATCTATCTACCTCCTGTCACAGTTTTAGGCTAAGACCCAAGTTTATTCATATTATGCAAAGAAAGAATGCCACAGCCGATGATGGCTGATACTACCTGAAGCAAAGCTCTACAAATTATGGCTTAAGAAAAACACCCATGTAAACATTTTCACGGGCGTATTATGTCACCATTTGTGGTACTCTTGTTACCATTAAAATAAAAGTACAGTGCTTGCTAGTATCATCATTGTCCGTTTTTTATGCACATTTACATTCTAAACCATTTATATTAACTTGTTGTTTTTATTCATAAAAACATGCATGTGGCGTTAGCAATGCTATTCATTTCATAGAAATCGACATGGTTATTGATTCCTAGAACTACACACACAAGTGCACTCGCTACACTCTTGATGAAGGATGTTGGGGAAAGTAATCAGGTCTCTGAGGGAAGTTTGCACCTTGGATGAATCATTCTTCTCTAACATGAACCATTTCTTCCATTTCATTGACTGCTTTAATTTGAAAACATTTAAAGAAACAATTTTGGCTCATTTGAGCTGAAAGCTTAATTGAGCTTTTATCATCAAAGTTCGTTTGTGAACTTTTAATATTTTCAACTTTTTCTCGAGAACAACTGGACCAATTAAAATCTAATCTAGTTAGTACCCCACACTGAAAATGCAAAACAATGTAGGATTCACATTATTTGTCAGCCATCACTTTTGTTGTGACAGAAAATGTATTTCTTGAATACTTTTCAACGTCATAAAGTTTACATATTTATAAAGGTAGTTGACAATTAAAGAAAGACACAATTTTGGGGATCATGATAAAAAGAAAAGGTCAAGGTCACAACAAATCTTCAGTTTCCATCTTAACAGTGCCCTCACTAGGACAGGTTGACACAAAGGTAATTGATCTCCGTGTTATTCTCCTTCCATAATCTAAAAAATTATTTAGATGTGCAGCAATTTTCCTTAAATTATATGCCCAAAAACCATTTGCATTCAGTGGTGAAAAGACAATTGTGTCGAGTATTTATTATAAGTATGATCACTGATACCACAAGCACCTGAAGTATGGATATTACTTACAAAAAAAGCGTGAAACGATTACATAAATCGAAAGAGGGATGAGATAGACAGGGAATTCACACATTTCAGAGAAATTGCCACAAAAATAATTATCATAAAGGGGGTGTATAGTAATATCCATACTTCAGGTCCCTGTGTTGATACATGCTTTTAGTTTTCCATTTGTGTTTGCGAAGGAAGTCAACCATCACAATGTGCTATTCCTCTTTTAAAAAAATGGACATATTTCAAAATGATGACCTATAACGACCTGCTCTAGCATCAGAAACCCTACCCTAGGGGCCACAAATCATACAAAATGGGCTCAGACACTAGTTTCTGTAAAGAAAGTTAGATATCTGTATGTACTACGAATTAATTGTCATAACTTTATTTACAGAAAGAATTAAGTGCCAGTGAAATTGGGTAGTAAATTCTCTCCTAATCGCACACACACATATATATACATATACTGTATATAGGGTTATTTTCGACATTCTACACTTGCTGGTGGTTTCGCTCTGTTTTAAAATTCGCCCAGACCCAGTTGTGTTAAGAGCTGAGATAAAGAAAGAAAAAAATTCCCAGTCTTAAATTCGCCCACTGATGAGTGCGAAAATAAAACGGGCAAATATTTCCCTGTACATGCAGTATATGCATGCATTCTCATTTTGGTTGTTTGATGTCTGGAAATTTAAAAACTTCTCAAAAGAAATCACACTTTTTCACACTAAACCAATAACAAAACCCCGGTCCATGGAGCCACAACATTTGTGAGTACTTAGTTTGGTCACTTAATTTATGTCAAGAAATCCAGAAGAATATTAAAGAAAATACAAATTTTCAATATATAAGACATAAAGCTCGCCTTATAGCACCAGAATATTCCCGACTCGGGCAATAAATTTTACAATTAAAGCCATCTTTGCTCATCCTGACATACATGTCCACAGTTTGTCTTCTAGATGCCTCTTAGTAAAGAAAAAGATTTTATACAATTTTGATACCATTTTAGAGATCCTCCCCCACGAACTTCACAATTCTTATTCCCCTTACCTAAACAATCTGTCATATGCCAATTTGGATAATAACCGACTCAGCAGTATTTGAGAAGTCCAAAAGAGCACAACGGAAAACTCACAATGACAGACAAAAACATATCACAATAGTTCACCTCGTACACAGAGTGTCCTGCAAGTCTGATAAAAAGGGGGGGGGGGGGGGGGGGTGGCTAGACCACAAACCCCCTACCCTACACATACATACAAATATATAATAATAAACATTGTACATGTATATCATTTATAGAAAAATTATTTTTCTCAAGATCCCCAAAGATTCAAACATCCTTTGGAATAAAAACAAAATGTATATAAATTTCTTGCTTAAAAATGATTTTATTAAAGTAACCATAACTGTATATAAATCTACACTATAATACTTTTATGCAATGTACCGGTACACGCGTACTTCCGATTTTTCACTGTATAGTGATAAACATCAAGTTTATGTACAGTTCTTTGACATGTATATGTAAACAATCATTTTTCAACTTGTAGATTCATAGTAATATACTGACAGTTATATATATTATGTATAAATTGCACGCATTCATTTACGTGTACACTACAAGGTACCAAATTATAACAACGATACAATAATACCATACATCAGCTGTTTTTACATGTACATATTTAAAATAGCAAATTTTAAAATTCTCATTTTGTAATTATTAAAATAAATAAAACAACAAACTTCATTATATTAACCAAAAAAAACATATATACATCCACAGATTAAACACGCGTGTATACATCCACAGATTAAACACGCGTGTATACATCCACAGATTAAACACGCGTGTATACATCCACAGATTAAACACGCGTGTATACATCCACAGATTAAACACGTATACATCCACAGATTAAACACGTATACATCCACAGATTAAACACGTATACATCCACAGATTAAACACGCACGTATACATCCACAGATTAAACACGCGCGTATACATCCACAGATTAAACACGTATACATCCACAGATTAAACATGTCTGTATACATCCACAGATTAAACACGTATACATCCACAGATTAAACATGTGTTACTGACTGGATGTGGACTTTTCAAACTCTAGACAAGTAACAATGAAACAAATTTTTAGATCGTTTATCAATGGATCCAATCCACATATCAGCTGGATAAATCTATTATCCACACCAATTTTTTTCAAATAAGCTTTCTAATCAGAAACCTATATACCACAGTGTAGTCAATGTGTAAATAGTTCCCTGTTGACTGCCTGAAAATAAAAGCATGAGTTCACATATGTACACACACATATACACACGCCCCTTTTTCGTATTGTAAATATCTATAACAGATCTGACACATAATTTATACATCTACTGATAATTCACTAAACTTCCTGACTTTAATGAGTCAATATTGAAGACTAAAGAACATATGAGACAATCATAATTAGTCCTTACTGCAAAAATTACCCTGGTACCCCCTATACAGTTGAACTTAGGTGTCTCGAACACCGATATCTTGAATACCATGGATATGTCAAAGCGATTCAGAAAAGCACGAGTGTTACCACTCATTCTTTAAGTGTTTTACCCTCCATATCTCAAATCCTTGGATATCTCGAATTTTTTCTCATGGTCCCATCGAGTTTGAGATAACGGGGTTTGACTGTATATGATGGTTGTTTATGGACTGTGTTACTATGTATTTCACATTAATACTTCCTGTTCTCTATGATCAGTCGGTGATCTGCAGTTATAGTACCTTTACACACTACTTCCATCCAGTTGTAACATTTTTATATTTCACTTGTTCAATCAATAAAACATAAAGAATGATGAAGCCTTTCATTAATCTGGACCACATTTGCTACTTACAAAAATCTTCAAAAAATTAGATATAAAAATATATTTTTTAGCCGTATCAAAGTTGACTTGGAATATTCTATCATACGGTCAATCTTTGATGGTAGTTTACATGCAACATTAAAACAAAAATCTTTGACATAGGTAAATTTGTCTCATTATTTCTGCAATTAAAATTGTGTACAAGTTTTGATGCAGTCTTTGTGAACAAGTGACACAAAATATGAACCACCCTGTCATGTTGAGGAACTGAAGGAGAGGCAGCATATGTATATGGTCTCAGAGATCAAGGATTAATTCCATTTTAAAGAGAGAAAAAACTACGAAATCAGAGTGTTCCTTATGAAGTGCAAACAGGGTGGGCAGTATGATATCCGTATAAATAGTATAAACACTAATTAAGCATTTAGTTTAGAATGGAATAAAAAAGGCACATAAGAGTTTTACAAAATTTCTCAGGTGAATTACCGTAGTTACAAAAATAGATTTCATCAGTGTTGTAGACTTTTAAGAATATAAGGGTTGTATGGCATATGAGACAATGGACCTTTGCATTATTTCTACACACACATATATATATATATATATATATATATATAAAAGAGATATCACATGACTCCATATGCAAATTTTTTTTAAAAATAGGACAAAAAAAGCAAAACAGCACCTAGATTTGTAATCTACAAGCCTATCATACAAATAAGAACAAAGGAAGAGAGAAAAGGTATAGCATTATGCACCATTATGACTTGAACAATGATTTGTAAATATAACCGAGTAATGGTAGGTTACAGAATAATGATCATTTAGTACATTGTATCCATCACCATTGTGACATCACATTTACACATTCCTTTTTCAATCTGTTCTTAAAACTGAAAATATTTATCTGTATACCAACTGAACTTCAATCAATTCCGGAATTTACAAAATTATTCCACAACCTCTTTAAAAGCCTCCACAATAAATATTTAATAAAGCTTTTATGGGAAATTTTGTACTAACTTTTCAGCAATCGATGCAGATCATAAATCAAATGTTTCAATCCGAAGATATAATTATCATCTTCATCTGGTATACGATAGACGTGAGCGAAGTCTATCATCCGTACCTGAACCTTCGGATGAACAGATTCAGACGGACTAAATTTCTTTGAATCCTCCGAATCTTTGGAGATCAGTTCAGAGTAGTCATTTTCAATAATAGAATCTGTGTCACCATTGCAGCAATCGTCTGCAACCTTGAGATCGGAGGAAGATGATGAAGTTTTCGACGAGGAAATGGACACATCACCATCAAACACTATTAATATTGAACTGGCGAAGAAGTTATATGTCCGCTGTTTGTTGAACCACTTCAAAATTTCTTCTAGTCTCTCAATCACATCTTTTATCACTTCCTTTTGCATGACACCATCCAATGAAAAGAATTTTCCAAAACCTGCAAAAAAAATGTAAATGAAATTAAACTTGTCCAATCTGGATGTTGTAAAATCCGAAATATAAACAGAATGTGCTTTTGTTAAATATCCACAGTATAGACCGATAAGACTTGTCAAAATTGATTGTTTTACAATCCGAATATTCAGCACCAAAATTACAATTTTTTATGTTGTCTAATAAAAAGAATTCTTCTGGTACCAAGAATATACAGATATGACAAGCTTCACTGCTTGTGATTAATGACAAGTATAAAGTAATTATATCAAACTGCATTGCCAAAGAATGAATACAAGGCACTCTCATTAAATACTAAGACCACAGTATCAGTAAGGATCCATTCATTATATGAATTTGAAAAATTAACTCCAACGTACCTTGGAAAACAATGGATTCTTCATCCAAGTCTTTGCAGAAATACTTGTCAAACTTCTGTATTTTACCAGTGCCTGGACTGTATGTCTGGTTACAAAAAAATCCATAGTTCAAATTTAAAGTTTAATAACAAAACCCCTATACTCCTTCATTTTCAAATATGAAATAATATTAATCAGATAAATTTCTACAAGTTTTACTGATGCTTACAGACTAGGTATTTGTATACAGTAAAACTCAGTTACAGCAAATATAAAATATGACTAATCAATGCTATACACATAAAAAATTCAATGAGGCAAAGGACGAGATAATGTAAGGGCCAGATTTTTATTGGTGTTGCAACCCAAATTTTGATGAATTTCCCATACAATACTTAGAAAGTTATTGTTGTTTTACAACAGTTGTTTTACAACAAAAAATGCTCCTTCATTTCAAACAAATGTAGAATAGGAATAAGATCATCATTTATTAAATTTAAAAGCTAGCATTAGTTAATATGATCTCACATATTTATTTATAAAGATACACAACTTCATCATATTATTAAATTTGCTGTATCCATGTTCGTGATAAACGAGTTTTACTGTAACATTGATCCACACCTGCATGCCAGACATCTGGTACCCGATTTTCTTTGCTGGGGGAAATTTGGCAGTCTCCATGGCTATTTTCTCCTGGGAGGCATATGGGTCATAAGTTTTTCTCCCCATTTTAATGTCAAGGACACAGGGATGCCTCATATCTTCCAGTAAGTTCTCTAGTTTCATGAATCGTACTGTAAATTCAAATGATATATTGCATGAATATTGTGAAACTCCCATACCATTGAAGCATGCAGTCAGCACATTAACCGATTGCATGTACTACTCAGCTAGGCAATTAAATCTGAATGGAAGAGACAAATATTGCTGATATTAATATTTCCATTCATGTTTTAAAAGGAAGTCAGCCATTAAGACAATGCAGTATATGTGTAATAGATTTAAGGGAAAGTCTCTACATAAGTGAAAAATTCTCAAAAAAGATGTAAAACAACATCCCAAAATCCCAGAAAGATTTATGGATAATCAAAAGTTGTATATGAATCTATTCCATTTGTTAAAACCATCAAACTAAAACCATAAATGCACTGATCTACATCACCATTGGTAAAAAATACAAAGAAGGTTGTTAATGGATTGACTTCCTTGATTTTTGATAGTGATACATTAAAATTCAGTATACTATTTTGATTTTAGTTTTTGTTGTTTTTTTTTTTTTTTGGTTGTTGTTCAAGGATATGATAATGTGGTTACGAATCTAAGTACTGGTAACAAAATTATGACATGCCTGACTTGGAACACACAATCAGTCATGTCGTGTACTTAAAGATTGTTAAATCAGTGCAGAATCCAGTTATAAATACCAAACAGGTTGCAATGAGTATGATGTGACTACATCAAAGTTTATTTCCTTTATTGGCAAGGAAATAGTGTATTTATACTTAAAGAATAGCTATAGTTCATGTCATACTGTGTTAGATATATATACAATGTACCACAGGTGCATGTCTTTTTTAAATATTTATAGTAAAGCTATTAGTTTATATATATTTACAGAAAGACTATCTTTTTCATTCTATACATATCTAAAATGCCAAGCACCTGTGCATAATACATAGACTTAAAAATTTCCATTAAATTCCCAAATGATAACACTCTGCTAACACAGCAGTTATGACAGATGAGGACTGGTAATGATATACATGTATATTTCATGAGAATAGTTGACTTCTGCAGGGAGCCATGTACCTTTTTGATTAAAAGCACTTTTTGTGATTTTCAATGTTGCCATAGAGCAGTTATTTTAATATGTCATATGGTAATGATTCCTTCTAGAAAAAAAATCTGCTAATATTGATTTTTATTGCATAAACTTTTGAAAGGCTTTGGTAGATATAATGAAAAAAATTCATGTCAATTTTTATCTCGGTGACCAATTTGCTTAGAAAAGAGAATGAACAATGCAGATATGATCGATGTTCATTAAATTCTCCGCAATAAAACAAGTTTGTTGAATTCGTATCAAGAAAAAAATATCAATATTTTTAAACTATTAAGGATAACATTCCTCAGAAATCAACATTGATATAAGACAAAAGAATTTATCCAGTCAATATGAATTTCAACAAAGCAAACATGTCAGCCCCACAGCCTGATCAATTGTGGCTTCAGCATACAGTACTTTTGCCATATAACTAACAGGCATTTGAATGTGTGTGGGAAGGAAAGGAATTGTCGACTTCAAATTCTGACAAATAAACTGTGGGTGTGCAAACTTTCATCTTGAATAATGAAAATCAAATTAATTAAATGTAATCTTTTCTTTTCCAGGACCCACGTATACATATTTACAGTAGAATTGTCTTCCTTTTCATCCTTTGTTGAAAAAAACACTGGTTACTTGCAGTATGTCATTTATTATGCAATGTCCCTAATGCTGTAGCACATGGATATATTATTATGCAATGTCCCTAATGCTGTAGCACATGGATATATTATTATGCAATGTCCCTAAAGCTGTAGCACATGGATATATTATTATGCAATGTCCCTAATGCTGTAGCACATGGATATATTATTATGCAATGTCCCTAATGCTGTAGCACATGGATATATTATTATGCAATGTCCCTAATGCTGTAGCACATGGATGTATTATTATGCAATGTCCCTAATGCTGTATCAATGTCCCTAATGCTGTAGCACATGGATATATTATTATGCAATGTCCCTAATGCTGTATCAATGTCCCTAATGCTGTAGCACATGGATATATTATTATGCAATGTCCCTAATGCTGTATCAATGTCCCTAATGCTGTAGCACATGGATATATTATTATGCAATGTCCCTAATGCTGTATCAATGTCCCTAATGCTGTAGCACATGGATATATTATTATGCAATGTCCCTAATGCTGTATCAATGTCCCTAATGCTGTAGCACATGGATATATTATTATGCAATGTCCCTAATGCTGTAGCACATGGATATATTATTATGCAATGTCCCTAATGCTGTAGCACATGGATATATTATTATGCAATGTCCCTAATGCTGTAGCACATGGATATATTATTATGCAATGTCCCTAATGCTGTAGCACATGGATATATTATTATGCAATGTCCCTAATGCTGTAGCACATGGATATATTATTATGCAATGTCCCTAATGCTGTAGCACATGGATATATTATTATGCAATGTCCCTAATGCTGTAGCACATGGATATATTATTATGCAATGTCCCTAATGCATATATTATTATGCAATGTCCCTAATGCTGTATCAATGTCCTTAATGCTGTAGCACATGGATATATTATTATGCAATGTCCCTAATGCTGTAGCACATGGATATATTATTATGCAATGTCCCTAATGCTGTAGCACATGGATATATTATTAAGCAATGTCCCTAATGCATATATTATTATGCAATGTCCCTAATGCTGTATCAATGTCCTTAATGCTGTAGCACATGGATGTATTATTATGCAATGTCCCTAATGCTGTAGCACATGGATGTGTATCTCTCATTCTAATTTCATTATGTTGGCTTGATAAATAAAATAGTTCTTCATTATCAGTAGGTACACATAACTGTGCTCTGTAAAAGTGACCTTTGGTGGGATTTTTTCTTGTTTACCTGTGGGAGAGGGGATAATGTAATACATATCTAGTCAAACAAAATCCATTCTGCACAATGATAAACATTGCTATTTTGGTTTCTTAATTTTATTTCCACAATGGAAAACCTGTTTTAGGAATATTATTTCATTATTCTCCCCTATTTTACATATGCTTGTCACACATGGTGTTTTTAGATATGTTTAAATTACGATAGCTTGAAAACAAATTACCTATCAATCAAACTGAAAGACAACGAAAACAAATTACCTACCAGTCAAACCGAAGGACAATGAAAATTACCTACCAGTCAAACTTAATGACGATGAAAATAAAATTACCTATCAGTCAGTAGACAATGAAAATAAAATTACCTACCCGTCAAACTAAAAGACAACGAAAACAAATTACCTATCAGTCAAACTGAAAGACAACAAAAACAAATTACCTATCAGTCAAACTGAAAGACAACAAAAACAAATTACCTATCAGTCAAACTGAAAGAAAACAAAAACAAATTACCTATCAGTGAAACTGAAAGAAAACAAAAACAAATTACCTATCAGTCAAACTGAAAGAAAACAAAAACAAATTACCTATCAGTCAAACTGAAAGACAACAAAAACAAATTACCTATCAGTCAAACTGAAAGACAACAAAAACAAATTACCTATCAGTCAAACTGAAAGACAACCAGTCAGTAGAGAATGAAAAAAACCCAGAAGACTGACACACCCATCTGTCATGTCAATTACCGATTACCCTGTGATGAATTTCAAAATTATAACATTAGACCAAGCCGTACACTATTTTACTACTTTGCTATGATTAAAAATAAACATTTTACCATCACTTTCTTTGGGTGAATGCAAAATTCCATGAAATTTTGGCACAAGGTCTCGTAACTGCAGCACTGCTTTATCATCGGAACCCTGATCACCAAACACCTCCTGGTAAAAGTCCACCTCCCTCTGACCTTTAGGTGGATATTGCACGGGCTTCAGTATCGTTCCATCATCGTGTTGTAAGCACCCTGAAAAGACACAGACAGTAAACAGCATTTTTCACGAACTGGTGGGGACCATCCAAACTGCCAAGGCATGACTGTAATTCATAGTACTGTAGAATATAGAAGAGAGGAGAAACTCTTTGTCTGGACTGGGACCGAACCCAGGACCACTGCATTACTAGTCAGGTGCTCTAACCACTGAGCTATCCAGGACCCCTGCATTACTAGTCTGGTGCTCTAACCACTGAGCTATCCAGGACCCCTGCATTACTAGTCAGGTGCTCTAACCACTGAGCTACCCAGGACCACTGCATTACTAGTCGGGTGCTCTTACCACTGAGCTACCCAGTAATCAAAGTCACTGTTCAGTTAGAATAAAATAAAGGTTCATTTCTCATACAAAATTTTAATTAGATACATTGAAGCGCATAGTTATACCAAAAATCACTATTTCAACATTAAATAAAACCACAGTTAGGTTGAAATCCAATTTTCTAAAAAGATAGTTTTAATGACAGGCAACAGCAGATTTTTGGAGTGATCTGTGTGTGTGGGGGGGGGGGGATTTACTGACAGAGAAAATGGAGGGTCTTAGTGGAGGTTTACAGCCTCTAAATGCTCAGCATGCTGCCACTGTGAAGTTAGCTATGAATTTATGTTAAAGTGTTCAATATTTCCATCCTATTGGTAGCACCATGTGAGCTTTATAATGTCTTACTTTTAGAGTTTCCATGCTATTAAACACTAATACCCCTAATTCTCGATCATTTAATCTCATTGTACAGCTTTAGATCTCCTGTTAAGCCCTGGTCAAGGTCTCAGAGACAGGAAATACTCCGAACGGTCCCCAATCAAGTCATTTAAGTCTTCTTTGGTACCGTTATTGGTCTCGTCAAGTTTTAACCATAATCTTTAATGCAGCCAGTTATCGTAAACATCAAAGGAGTTCAATTATTCTGTAATAAACCACAAACATCAACAACGCGTATCAGCAGAAAAATTTAATTGCTTTAAATTCAATCTTAATTAATAAATTCAATGGAGCCTTGGCAAACATAGCTTACACATTGTCTATGCCAATGACATTATCTGGGCAGGTTCTCTCAGGCAATCAAGAGCATAAACACAGTCTTGTTCTTTTCCCTATTGTGGCTTGGAAACATTCAACTTCTGAATTTTTGTTTAATTCACAATTTCACATTGGCAGAGAAAAAACAATGGCTAGGTTATTCCCTTATCAAGGTATCAGATGCATGGCCACAGAGCAATCAACAGTTAACCATAGTTACTATCTTAGACAAAACCCAATTTTTTTCCTTATGAGCCTTTGTAAGTTTTCATTCTGTATCTTTGGCAGTTTTTTTTTAAAAAAACTCAAAATCAATGTTGCTCTTTTAAAATTGTCAACTGCCCTCAAAATGGCACAAAACACTGATTAGCAAGGGAAGCTTCAAATTCCCTCCAGGGTTAGGGTAGGATCAGGCCATTCTGCTGATCTCTAACAGACCCATGGGGGAAATTAGTTCATTTAAAATAGGAATTAGTGTAATTCATGAATATATATACATATATCTTTTTTCTAAAATACATGTATTCTAAACTTGTATCTACAAAAGAAATTTGTTTATAAACCCTTAGAAAAAGAGGCTTTTTACAATTATAATATCATGCAACACAGTTCACAAGCATTTTTATATCACATGGCTAACACAAAACATGTGCTTCAGTGCCAATAAAGAATTGAATTATTTCATTTTAAATGTACTGCGATGACACAATAACAATGTTCTATATTTTCATCAGCTGTGATTTGATTCTATCTGAAGAGATCTTGCACACCACCTAAGGAATGCAAAGGATGACAATGTTTTCGTTTAAACTTACAATATGAGAAACCTGAGATCTGTTACCACTGCAGTAAATGTGACCAGCTCCGTGACATGCACGTACAATAGGTTTCCTTATACCTACATGATGGGAATTTCCCTCGCTTACTCGATCAATGAGGTTCCTTGTTCTCTCTATCAGATTACATAACTGTCTCCGCAGTAAGTACACCTTTAAGACAGCAATTAGCTATCAGTAAATGTTTCATTTACAAAGCCAATTTCACTTCTAGAAGATTTATTTTGCCAAAAAATAACAATATCCTTACTATATAACTTCACATGGGGACCTTTGCATTTAAATATGAAACAATAAAGCATCTTTTGCCATTTTCTTTTTTGCCTGTATAATATTGTATTATAAAGGTAACCCCATTTTATAATCATCCAATTAGCCAAGGAGAGTGCATGATTAAAGTGCAAATATTCACTGGCAATAAAAATTTCTTCCTACACAATTCCTCTCCCTATACTAAAGATGTTCTACGTACACATAGCAATAGGCCGTCACTCCTTCATATTACTAAGTGTATTTCAAAGTAAACATGCAGCCTCACACTGATGAAGTAAATGTCATTCACAGAGATCTTTGATACCTATCTGATGTCAATACCTAGGCTGCTAAAGCTGTGTCAAAGCACTGTTATGCAATACTAATTATCAAGTATTTGTCTCGAAATATCAATACATCCACCTCACAATGAAACAGTGTCAGACTTATGATAATAGAAGATTAATGAGAAAAGAAGCACCCAGTGGGAATTCTCTTTCAGTATCGCCTTACAACTGGGGAATATTTCCAAGTATGTTCACCAGTAACCTTGCTTGACCTCTGACCTTTGATCAATAGAAAATTCAAGAATTAAAAGTCTTCTTGAAATTGAATGCAAATTAAGCTAACAGAAATTTTGAATAAAAAAATTTTTAAAATTTCCCTCCAGTGACCTTGACCTTTACATGTAACCTTGAATATGCATAGAAATCCAAATCTGAACTCAAGGTATCACCCCTGTAAGTGGCATTGACACAGGATATGAATACACTCAATAAAAGAAGCCTACTCACATTTAACCTTGAACGTCAATGAAAATCCAGGTCTTTATGTAAGGTAGACACCTCAGTGCAAGTTTGATTCTGTGACATATATCTTTTATAGAGGGGAAAACCAAATATGGGAACTCAAGACCATACAAAGTATGAATGAGCAAACACTATATCCCCTCTTTGACTCGGTAGCATAGGGATAGATACCCAGGGGTATTGACCCACTGATCTTCATTAAAACTACAGCCAGTGTTCTACATTAATGCGCTGGTCTGAAACTTAAAAATAGCCAGGAGGATCAATGAAAGAAAGCAGAGGTGAGCAAGCTCACATACCCCACGCTCCAACATTGCTTGACAATGCCTCACATAATGAATGGTAATGCTATGCATTACTGCAAGAACAGGACAGATGGGCTCAAAATGTTAAGTTCAAAATGGGCATACATGTAACTCCCAGAAAAATTATTGAATCAGAATTTCCTGGGAATATGCACATCTACACAGTGTGTCCTTAATAACAACAAAGTTTCACAAAGTTCTGTTGAACAGTCTCAGAAAAGTTGCGCTGACCAAAAAAAAGGGGACTGATGGAATGACAGACTGATGGACTGACGGATGGGTCAAAAACATCATACCCTTCACAACTACCTCAAGATATCATAAATCTAAAACTTAGCATGTCCGTTGTGCCGGTAAAATAAAATCATGTTTAGTATGAAAAAGGAGACCTTCACCTACAACAGACCAGGTATATGATACTATTGTAAGTGAACGAACAGAAGTGACTTACAATTTTATTATGAATGAACCAGAAAAGCCTACATCCCAAGATACCCACCTGGTCCCTGATGTGATGTTTTACAATAAGACGAAGCCGAGTCTGATGTTGTACAGATAGTTGAGTATAATGACTCAGATATTTCTTACTATAACTGATTTATAACTGTCTAATATTTCTGAATATTCAGAATAAATCAAACTGAATAATCAAAACTTAATTTTATCATCTATTAATTAGTAATACATTGGATTTTATCTTGAATCACCAGGATAGACAGATCTGGTACAGGACTTTACATGGTTAATGGTCCTGTGGACCAGTGAGTTCAATTCAATTAAATTCAAAATGCTAATTAACCTGTTACCACTGACTACAGTCCCTCCTCCTTCATTAAATTAGCAATTAGTTACAAGGTAAAGCCGAAATAGAATATATGTGTTTCCTATTTCACTCCCCAAAAAATTAAGTAGGGTAGGTAGGTAAAGTATTTTATTTCATTGAAACATTTTATTTGAAATCTTAGTTTGCGATACACTTTGAATACAGGTCTATATACATTACAATTACTTTTCAAACATTTTGAAGATCAACAACAGTCAAAATGTAAATCAGAGAAACTTGAATGCAAATTAAGTGAAAAAAATTCCAGTTTGAAAATTGCAGATTATTATTTTATTCATATATATTGTCAATAAAATCTTTAGGGTTGGCAGCAAAAACGTAGATAGGATGAGGAAACCGTAAACAGACATATATTTTATTTTGGCCTAATAAAAGATTCATTTGAATCAAAATCTAGTTGACCTGGATGATCATTTGTAAAACTAAGTTAATGTTTCAACCCACTCACTATTTGTCTCATCATTTCAGAGTTGATGTGAAATTCCAATAATCAATTTGCAAATGGACAATGAAATGAACATCAGCTCTATATCCACTTACTCAGGTAAAAAGACAGTTTTTAAAAACCCCTGACTTTCATTGTCAACAATATTTCCACTAACATGAAACCTGATCTCTAACATTGAAGAGCTCAAAATGACAAACAATACTGTCCTATATAATTATCACAATAAGGTAGGAAGATCAATAGGCCTGCATGCAAGTCATGTACATATAAGACTACAGCTAAGACTATACAACCAAGTCTATCTCTATCTGCCAGATTTCAAATGCAAAGATTTAAAAACTCTCGTTATATTACATATCTGCTGTAAAGATGATTGATTTTCCCCAATCCTCTTTCCAATAGGATAAAAATCGATAAGAATGTATTCATAAATGATCAAAATTGAATTCCTATGAGGTGATCTGTCAAATATAATGGCTGTAATGTTTGTCATTAGTTTTAACCATGCACTAGGTAGTGGATATATTTTCTTTATACACTTGCATAAAAATCCACTAGTATATTCTGAAGTCCATACCCTCTGGTAGACAGTAGGTGTATAGTCATTTAGATCCCCCATTCTCTAAATCATTTAACTGTTCTCAATTCTGTTTATGATCTAACCCTTTTTAGGGAGCTTACTATCATTTAATATCATTAATGTTCTGTTTAAAAGATAATATCTATCTCAGATGACAAGTTACAAGTATCGCCTGACCACATCTTTCTTGATAACTGTTGAAATTTAGTATCAAATTAATGGACATGATCATACATGCAGGAAGAATCTTAATACATTCAGTTAGAGATCGAGAAACATACAACAAACTGTCGAATCTCGTATGCATAAATTGAATGAGCACTACGCAGTGAATTTCGGAGTAATTCCTATAGTACCATCAATCTAATTAAAATCAGATCCTAGGATCTGCTCACGTAGATCACTATCCTAGTATAGTACTATATATTTCATACAATTCCTTAACATTTCAAAATATAATTTTGCTTCTTTTTTTTTCCTCAAAAGGATGATTTTTTTCTTCAAATCTTAAAAATAGTTTATTTGTCAGAATGAAATTATTGCTTCAATTCACACACAAATAATACAAGAAGTGTTCACTTCCTTGTAATCTAATCAAAATAAAATATTCTCGGAAACAGTTACTGAAATTACCTTATGCTTTATTTTACCCATAAAAACATTTTACAAAATATATATTTACATACTCTATAATTCAATAGATGAAGGGGAGCAGCTGGTAAAGTGCCAATAACAATGTCACGGTATATACATGTACATAAAATGAAGAGTGTCATCATTGCAGACTATTACAAGTATAGACTTTTGGGAGGGATGTCAATAGGCAGTCCCATTTCATGTGAACAATCATAGCAAGTTCAAGGTCTCTATGGTGTCTGAAATACAGTATTGACTGATTAACAGAGACTCAATAACAACAAAAAACCCATTACATACCAGTCCTTAAAATTTTATAACATTCTCCACCGAAATAGACAAACATTGTGTAAAACAATAAATTTACAGCTGTAAAACTAGTGCTCATAGATTATGTAATGAAAATCATTGACAAATGACTGAAATACAACTTAACCATGCAATAAATAATCATCAATCAATGTATTCTAAATCATGGTGTTTCCAGGACTTTACCTTACCCCTAGATACTCACCAGGACTTTACCTTACCCCTAGATACTCACCAGGACTTTACCTTACCCCTAGATACCCACAAGGACTTTACCTTACCAGGACTTTGACCCACCCCTAGATACCCACCAGGGCCAAACACCGTGCTTTGTCTTACTTTCTTGATTTATGCCCCATGTTCTCTTTCAATTTGCTTCTATAACATTCCGAACAATTCTAAGAAGCATGAAACAATATACACAGTCAACCCTTGTTATTTCGAACTCGATGGGCCTGAGACTTTTATATCTGAGGATTTGAGAGACTTGACAGAGAGTATCCCTGCAGATAACCTTTATAGTTTCCACGGTGTTCATCAAGCTTACCTATTTTTCCATCTGCATTTTGGTGGCCTGCCACTTGATTGTCCAAAGGTTTGGTCCCCGGAGGCAAGGTGGGCATGCGCTTCAAGGAAGACATCACCTTCTTCAATACTGCAAGAAATCAAGAAGTAGCCCAATATAATAATGAATTAACAAAGGGGATTTGACATGCACAAATCTATTTAAGGATGTATGCTACACCAGAGAAATTTGATGTAGATGAAAAGTGGATGATATGTACAAAATAATTTGAAGTTCAAAATTTTCATATTTACTTTATTTTGTCAAAAAATACAATTTTAGTAGAAGGTAATCTGAAAAAAATTTAAAACCCTTGCTGGACTTGAACTTGCAACCTACAGTTCAGCAGTCAGTATGCTAACCTACTGATCGAGCTACTCAGCTACTCAGCTTGATATTTAAGTCGAAAAGGAAAAGTCAAATATTGCTGATATTGATTTTTTTCATCCAAGTTTTAAAAGGAAGTCAGCCATTATGACGATGTAGAGTACCTCCTTAAGGAATAAATGTTTAGGCTGTTTGTTTTATGGGTGTATAATAGCTGCAATAATGAAGCCTTCTCCGATTTTTTTTATTCTGACATGTTGAGGAGAGGATATATATATATATATATATACAGATATTTGAAGGCATGGATACCGGTAATATACTAATTTGTAATTTGGCAAAGCTTCACCATTTATAAATATTTTTTAAAGAATTTTATCACATGCATTTTGAGGTTATAATTCTATAATTAGTCTCAATACATATATCTTTTAATTCGAAACTGTACTTGAGTCTCCTACTCAGTAAATAACCATCTTAACACAGCAAGGTACACTTCAAAGATATCTGAATACCGGCAAACAACAACAATATACTGCTCTTGTTCTGATAGGATATTCAGGTCACATGGTATCTATTTTCCAAAAATGAATGTAATGGAAATGCAGTGGTTTTAAAAATAAAAATTATGTTTGCAACAAATTTCAAGTCCTACCTGGGTTTTTTTAAATCTGACTCAAGAAACTTTTACATATCAAACTTCCGTGTCATTTTCAATACAAAAGTAAAAATATTATCAACAATAAATCTTTTTGACAATTTTCATAAAAAATATAATGTCGACTGAAAAACTCAAATTCAATTTCATTGAATAACTGTTAAGTCAGCATCAAACAATTCATTAGCTTGAAAGTGTTTGGGACACGTAAAGTTCCGTGCTTTAATTCAGACTACAAAGGAACTATGCCACTAACACGCACCACTTCTTTCACCAACGCTTTCCCTGTGGTGCAGACTGTATTGACAAAACCTCATTTCATGTTTCCATTTGTAGAGAAAGTCAGTTTTACATAAATGTTTTCAACGAATAGAATTACTTTTAATGAGTCTTCATCCACGTCAAAATCTCAATGTCCATATAAAAAAAATCAATCAACAAACATTAAATTCTCATTCAATGATTTTCTACTATTGTATGATTTTAATTAGTCAAATAAAGAACTGACTAAAAAAAAGTTATGTACATATAGTAATTAATTTTTCAGACCATGTACATATAATCTTAAAGTACACAAGATTAAAGTGGCATGTAACACTATCCTGAGATCAATAATGAATTGCTTGGTTTATAGGTATCATAAGTACTAATTGAGGATGGGATAAACAAGATAATTAATAAAGAACCTGAAAGTTTTGTTTGAAACTTTTAGTAATAAACATTATGCAAACAATATACTGTGACCTAGGTCCAGCAATTTTTCGTGCACATCCACCCCTAGCTACCCCTCCTAAAACTGAATGTAAACAAAATAATTAAGAAAGAGGATGAAAATATCAAGGGAATGTTGAAAATCAAGGGACTTCAATGTAATCACAAAACACAGTACATTGGAATACAAAATAAAATGAACCTATAGGTATTTTTAACTGTTGAAGAAAAAAAGTAAAAATACAAGCAGACGTTTCTGGCAGAAGTCTCATTGAAGAAGTATAATCTCCACCATAATGTTCAACTGTTTAAAGAACACAGTTCATATATTAAACAGTTTATTTTGGCCCTATAATTCTGATTCTAATAACTTTAAACTATATCTAGTAGAGATAATTTTAGATTGATAAAGATAAAGAGATTCTGATTGGTGAAAAACAAAATAACCAAAAACTATACTATGATGTCATCTTACTGTTTTCGTTAACATTCATTTTCGGATGATTGACATATCAACCAATATAAGCAATAAAGCCGATATCCTTGATCATCCAAAAAACTCTAAGATTTCTATCATAATCATAGTTAGGAATCATGAATAGCATGAATACGTACAATGTCTCAAATACAAGCATTTCCCTCCTCTACTTTCAGATGAACATTATTCTAAGCTGCTTGGGTTCAGATTAAAGTATATGTTGTATGTGTCGCTCTAACATGATCAAATTAAGATATGTTCATTATTATGTAATGTGATTGTTGCTTATTCATACATATGAATTATATATACTTTTGAAATTCATGCATGCATCATATGATTTTTATTTGAAAAGTTGCTTGAAAATTTTACATATGAATTTCTTTTTAAAATGCTGTCATATCTAACAAGAGGCCCACAGGCCTTAACGGTCACCTGAATACCATCGCCTCTACATAGACTTATCAGGGAGTCTTATATTTGCATTGAAATCTCATTCTGGAGTCATTTGTGCACAGCTTTATGATCTTTCTAAACATACATACAATTCCCATTCAATTACAATAGAAGGAAAGATGAAGTTTGAAGCATTTAAATCAGCCCTTATTTATCCCCCCCCCTCTCCTCCTCCTCTTTCATTGAACATCAGAAGAACAGGTATATATACTTTATGACAAGAATTTTAAATAAAATACTTCCAGTACAAAAATGTGTAAACCTTCATTCTCTTAATCAGTTTCATTTATAATTAACGCACACAGCATGCTTACAGTTTATTGTTACAAACCTACAATGCAGAGTAAATTAAAGTAGATTTTCTAAAACAGAACATATATTTACAATAAATAGGCCAAGTTAGCCCCCCCCCCCCCTCTCCTTCCCCCGTCTTAGTTGACATGACTATTGATATTTAGGCCAGGGATATTGTCTTAATCATTATGCATCCCCAGAGAAAAAGATTTTTGAAGATTCATTATATTTTCACTTTTTCAGCCATATTGGCCCAACCCTAAGTCTGAACCCCTGACCCAGCCAGGGGCAGTGCATTTCACACATTAAGTACATGCAGATTACGGCTTCATGGACATCATAACCTAATAATGCAGTCAGTTTATCTTCTACTACTGTGGAAGTCAAGAAAAGGATTTTTTCTAAAATTTAATGCATTTTATTATACTGTATAAATATATATATATATATATAGATATATATATATATATATCAGCCCCATTCTAGGGTCTAAACCTTTGACCCAGATGCCGTAAATTTCACAAGTTAGGTAGAGGGTCTCTGATTTACATCAGAACTATGCATTTAGTTTTTCTCATACATATGTGGGAAGAGAGACGATTTTATAAGATTTAAGACATCTCACTATACATGCTATTTGTCCATATTGGCCCCGCCCTAGTGAGTGAATCCCTGACCCAGAGGTCATGATTTTCACAATTTAAGTAGAGAGCTTCGTGGACATCACAACCATGCATTTAGTCTTGAAGAAGATTTTAAATTAATACATTTTCACTAAAGAGCAATATCGGCCCCACCTTAGAGCCTAAACCCCTAAACCAGGGGCTAACTGGCCCCACCTTAGAGTCTAAACCAGGGGCTAACTGGCCCCACCTTAGAGTCTAAACCCCTAAACCAGGGGCTATAATTTTCAACATTTAAGTAGAAATCTTCATGGACATCATAAACATGCATCTAGTTTTTCTCACACATGTCTGAGAGTAGAGAAGATTTTCTACAATTCAATATATCTTTACTATACTACTATATGGCCATATTGGCCCCACCCTAGATACTGAACCCCTGACCAAAGGACCATGAATTTCACAGTTTTGGTAAAGGACTTCAATTTATGGAAATTATAGCCATGCATTTGGTTTTTATCTTATATCTGTGGTGAGTAGAGAAGATTTTTAATGATTTCTTTTTTTCAGTTTTGACCCCATCCATGAGGCCCTGGGGGAGCTAAGATCATAAATTCCACAATTTACATTCCTCTTATCCTAAAGAAGCTTCACACCAAAAATGGTAACAAATGGCTTTGTAGTTTTCAAGAAGTTGAAAATGTAAAATCATTATCAGACAATACATGGCAACGGATGAAGACCAACAACAATAGAAAAAGAAATCAATTATGGTTGAAACAAATTTTCATTTTGCTTCACAATTAAACTATGGGCCATAAATGGCTGTTGTTAACCTAATCCTTACATATATTCAATACATGTATGATAATGAATGACTGTATTTTCAAAAATCATTATTTATGGCGCTCTGGGATGTGCAAACAAAATTAATGCACATTGTGAAAATATGTTTGCATCTCTCATCACAGGAAAGTACAAATATTACTTTTTTTAAAAAGCCATATACTTTAACCTTTGCATCTCTTTCGTGAAAATGATACATTGCTGATATAATTCACACTTTAAGCTCAAATTAGTCATGCATCATGGTTATGGGCTGTTTCATAAGTTGTATGAATATATAGAAGCAGATGGCAATTTATGCAAGAAGATTAAAAATAGTACAAAATGTCTCAATAACAATGACTATACGAAGATTAACTACCCCAAAAAAATAGTTCTGATATATCCAATGATTCCATTTTTCTACTTCTTGTGTTACACTTTGATGATGAATAGTCTGCAAGAGACCTTTTAGGGAAACATCTAAATGAAATCTGTAAAATTTTAAATTAACTGTAACATATATTCAAACAAAAGTTTTAGAAAATGCAGTGAAAAGGGAGATATCAATATTTACAATGGTGTTCTTTAGCTAGTCTATGTTCATTGAAGCATTCTTAAATTCATACTCTAGACTTATAATGCTGTTTTAGTTAAAAATCTTTGTTGGCTAACACCGTTTCACTAACCAAACACCAGATATATCACTATATAATTATCACTACAGTTTACAACACTGACCAGCAGTCGTAGACTTCTGAAAAATGAACTCTGAATGTTGATTATACCCACTGAAATGTCTACAAGCACATGTAGGTTCATTGTTAAAGGTCTATTCTTACTATTTGCATAATATGTAATGAAAGGAATTTTGGCCTGAAAAACCATTTAAAAGTATAAAATTGTCTGTCATCATAGTCATGATTTATTTATGTGTGTGTGTTGGATTGTATTACAACACATGTATAACATGTAACATAAGAAAACATTAAATCTTCTACAGACCATACTGATTACATAATACTTGGAATGAGTTTTACATATTACATTGAACCCCTCCAAAACAGTTCAAACATTGTTTTCTGTGGACACTTGAAATGATTAGTGATGGACAGCAGAAGATTGGTGCAACAAGTGTAACTTTTTAATTTTTGAACATTTTATTCTGGGTTATTCATAAAAAGATTCGAAAGTTTTGCATTCTTACTTGTAAATCTACTTTTCATAAACTGGACGATTTCTAATAATTCTGTCAATTCTACTCACTGAGGGAGTGTGTATGAAAATTAATTAAATGCTGGTCTGATACAACATGAAACATGCCTTGCAGTTGTGTATACACATAAAGCAAACTAATTTGTCTTTTTATCCTTTGCATGTATGACACATTTTGCTAAAAGGAAGGTAATTTGTCTGACAAATATATAAAACGCAATAAAAGAAGAATATCTGACTCTGAACAAATTTACAAATATGTATATACATCTACACTATATTCGCCCTAGTTCAAATTTTGCATAGTACAAATTGAGTAATCTAAGAAAATTGAGTAATCTAAGAAAATTTAGTAATCTAAGAAAATTGAGTAATCTAAGAAAATTTAGTAATCTAAGAAAATTTAATAATCTAAGAAAATTTCATGTTGATATTTGGTTTATTTCAGTTTACACACCTATAAATCTAAAAATAAATCTAAAAATAAATCTTGTTAGTCTTCTCATTCCTCTATATTTGGAATATGACCATTTAAATCCCAGATCAAAGACGAGATATGTTTTTGACAGCTAGATATTTGCCTTACTTTATATTGCAAAATACATGTATACCAACAGTTAACAACACAAACACCACCGATGTGACATATTTAAATTGAATATTGCACATGCGGACAATAAAGCATGAACTGATTTGAGATACACCATGACATTTCTTTCAGATTTTATCTCTTTTTTGAATTTAAAACTCTAGGACAAGGTGCCACCAAAACACATGTTTAAAGCTGTGTAATACAAAATTTGGTTAACCAATTGTTGACAAATAATATTTTACCCCCATGTAAGTTATAAAAAAAATTCATCACCACTTACCGATCTTTTTGAGTCCAGCTTTGGCGAGGGCCGAACCAGTCTTGACCCTTGGGTGCTGATGTCCACTATCTGAAAATGTGATGTAGACATTTTTGATGTACTGTAGAATCATTCTAATTGATAAATAATCCGTGTTATTTCAACGCCATGTTATCGATTCGCCTGTGTCATACGAACTACAGAGGCCTTTAAACTTGGATGTGTACATGTTGCCAGGTGCGAATAAAAATAGAAGTGGTTCCGAATGGTGGCAAAACTCACGCGCGGTTTGTGATTTCTGGAAGTATGAAACTAAATACTTCAATATGTAACCTACATATTACTGATAAATACTACCTGAAGCATCAATTATATAATTGATTTGCTTACGGAAGCCATGGTTTTATATCTTATAAACTTGTTTTTCATGCGGAAATGGCACAGTGTGCCTAAAGGGAGGTAACTCTACTTTTTTTTTCTTAACGTGGTCCGTCGCTCCCTTTAATCTGACATACTAACCTCTGAGTTTGGGATATTTACGGCCGTGTTTACCCAAGGTTAATACCTCTATGGTTGATTATTAAACATTGCAAAATGCTTTGACGGATAATCTCTTCTTAACCGACCAGCCATGTAATGTATGCGGATACGCGATAGTTACGGATGCCCGGCCCAGACAACTTCCGTATTTTTTAGCCACACACAAGGGATGGAGCATTCATGTATCTCGGGCTGCTGATTATACAAATAGATAGGTCCAATGCTTTACATTAAAAGTTTTCAAATTCTAAGATGATCTATCATACAAATTCAAAGAAGTGAATACTATATACGAACAGTGATCAATCTCGTAAAGACTATAAAATCAGGGCAACACGGACCCCTGGTCACGCCAGAGGTGGAGTCGGGTGCCTAGGAGGAGTAATTAGCATCCCCTGTTGACCAGTCACACCTGCCGTGAGCCACGACTACCGTATCTTCAAGTTGATCTGATAGGTAAACGGAGTAATCCGTAGTCAAAATCAACAGGTCACCAGATCAGTAAACGTTTACCATCGTTTTGTATTTCATAAAACATTGTCAGTTTTCTCAATTAAGATACGAGTGATGGGGTAAATTCTTTGTCACCGGTCCGCTATCACGATTTCTCAAAAAGTAAAGCTAGAAATAATATATTAATTTTTTTTTTAAAATGGGGAAATTATTAATCATAAGCTCCAAATGTTTCCCCAAATAAAAGAAATAGCAGATATAAATGAAGGTGAAATATTAATTAGTACTATTAGCTCTAAATCTGAAAATTTTAATTTGTTGTTAAAATATGCTAAATTATGATAGTTTTGTATATAACTTTAACCATAGTCATTAATAAAATTAAAACTAAGTCCAAGGTTTTATCAAAATAAAAATTTTCGTTCTATTAAATATATAGCATTGTATAGAAATCAATTTTTGTACGGGAAGACAATATATAATGTAATTTTGCTTCATTCGGAGCCTCTGGGTGGGTTTTCTAACACAAATATTGATAACAAAAGTTTATATAAATCACAATTTTGCAACGAAAATTGTCGACAATAAAATGAGAGCTAGCATTGCTTTATAGGGGCAAAAATTTAAGTGTCAGTTTTCGAGGTATATGGGGTCTATACAGAGCTCACAATTATAGGCTCGTGTCATGTTTTTGTTTACATAGGTTAAATATACAAGTAAAAGTTCGTTTAAAGCAGACTTCAATTTGTAAGTTAATTCTGAACACAATTAAACAGTTAAGTGTTTTCTAATGTATATCACAATTCATTTTGTTTTAAACGTGCTATTTTCTATTAAGTAATCTATATGTAAACAAAAACATGGCACGAGCCTTGTTTACATAACAAAGAATTGTGAGCTCTGTGTCTCAACTCAAAAACTGATATTCAAAATTTGGTTGACCATTACAAATACTTTAGTTAAGCATTGTAAACAATAAAAATGGAAAAATAGAATTTTCCAGCTCAACCGTGTCCATGCCCCCTTTAATAGGACCTGAAAACAATAGAGGCACGTGGTCATTTGAACTGCACAGCCCTGCTGTACATACTGTTCCATTGTTTTCTCCTGCATTGCTCACCCAATTCGTTTTCTTTCTTTTCAAAACTTTTGAAAGAGAGTTTGATGTGCAATTTACTGTCTAAAAGGGGCATGGTAACGTATAGATTCAATAATTATAGATCTATGTGAAGGAAATCTCCAAGAGCTAAGGGTTTCCGGTCCACACCTTATTTTACCATGTCAGACCGCCGTATAAACTTTTATATATAATGAATCAATCAATGTTTTGAAAACAAGTCATTAATAAAAGTTATAAAAAGTATCAGAAGTTTACGGTGTCTACAGTCTAAGATCATACAAGCTGTAACTGACAGTATTTTTTCAACTATCCAATTATGCACCAAATAACACCTACCGGTATAACTAATATCATCCCAAAGATCTGAAGAAAAATTCAGCAAAATAAACAAGGGAATATTGTTTGAGAGCACACCTACAATGAGCGTTTCGTATAAACCGCTATTGTGTCGTATACACGGACACGGGAACGATGATTGCCGAACATAATCGGGTTGTGAGACCGAGGCACCTTATACATAGACGGAAACTGACGCGAGTAACTACACGTGTCGTTTGTTTTAAAATATTACGTTGTTTCATGAATGACTAGGAATACTATATAAATGTAAAAAGGTAATAATTACGCAAATGTGCCGCTCAAATGAAATTTTGATTGTGAATTTTCTATAAAATTGGCATGTTAAACTGTTTACAAATCTAACACGTGCTCAGTGCCTCTCTTTTGCTTTTTCCGAACTGGTGACCTCCAAGGTCAATGCACATCGGAGATTACGAGCAGGAATTACTGACAGGATGACAATGATTCAGGAATTCACAATGTTTGCTAATTTTACGGGTTTATTGCTTCAGATTCTGATTCAATTAAGTGATATACATTCAATCAAAAATATGTTGACTATTTGTTCTTTTATTTTTCAATTTATTTACCGTCAGTTACAGTTTGCATTGCTTTAACCAGCATTTTCTAATGCGTGATTTCAAGTGAATCAATAATTCAATCACTAATCTTGCTATCCATCCACAAGTACACGCCCTCACGTATACATACATACATACATACATACATTACATACATGTACACGCATATATATATATATATATATATATATATTTCTATAGATAATCAGGCTTAGGGTGCAGAAACTGAAGATTGGAACAAATTCAAATTCAGACTACTAACTTGTTGAGTGCGTTCCACTTTTTCATTAATTACTGTCTTAGCAAAAAAAATTAAACAAAAAAAAAAATCTTACTTTGTCGAGGAAGGAAGACAGACACGATGCACAAAGAGATCCCGAGAAGTAGTATCGAGACTAGTAGAAGCACACAGGTGATCCGGAAGATTGAAGTCTTATTGTGAAAAAGCATTACTTGCAGGATGGCATCGAGAGGACTGGCCTGTGGTCTGAACACCCCCTCCACTATTATAGCCCAGCAAATTCATTCATATATTCGAGGGATGCACTATGTGCAAGGTTTCTGTGGTTGTATCACCTGGAAACGCAAACAGTGACAAGAAATGTGAGAGATTTGGGGAAATGTCAGAATATGTTAATTAAATTCTGCAAGGCCGCTGTCATTTATTAAATTTCAAATTGCAAGGATATAGGCATCATGAACATCGGTTAACATCAGCTGGAGCGACACGGGACCAGGTAAAATCATGACAAAGGAATGAAAAGGGCAAGTAGAATGCACGGTCTGGAGTTACGAGGCCAATCAATCATAAAAGTTAGAAATTACATATATATCATACTGAAACTGAATTTGAGAATAAATTCACATATGCAGTGTATTTTGTATTGATTTTAGGAGTTCTGAGGTTGATCACAGTTCGTTATCTTCACCTTTCATAGATCTACCAATATGTCCCCACCCCTGTTTTCGTGGAAATATCAATGATACAAGAGAGATGTGATAAATATTACTTTTTTTCTTTCCTCTATTATTTTTATAGATTTTATTTTGTTATTTATTTATCAATTATTATCATTTTTATATCTTTAACGATTAATGTTTTTAAAAATCCTTATTTATTTGCACATAATTAATCCGATAATATTCTAGGTCCACTTCTGAAGGTGGCATTTCAAGAACTTTCCCTACTTAATACATTAATTGAAAATCACATACATCTGGAAAAATTTTAATATCTCTTTTGAATTTTTTTGTTACTAATCCGTACCCCCAAACTGACATGCTTATCATACCGGTGGTCAAAAACACACCTGAATTAGAGTCGCTCTGTGACGATGTTTATTGATTGTTTTAGTATATTGTAGACCGGGTGGACACAAAACACCTCACGTGAGCATTGAGCATTCAGGGAGCAAAACAGTAGTGTACACCCGTTACCTACATTTAGAAATTTATTGGTAAAAACCGAGAACGGAAAATAAAGCAAGGACTGTTGTTTTTGTAAATTATTTACACTGCATGTTGTTGTTATGAATTATTGTGTCTGTTATATAAGTATTGCCCTACTGTTGTTTTTGTTAATTAATTACACTGCATTTTGTTGTTATGAATTATTGTGTCTGGTATATAAGTATTGCTCTCTGAACTTGCATCCAGCTTCATATTTGCAAGTCACCATGGATTTGCATTATTTACCTGAAGGTGCCATGTATTCTGAATGCACAACATGAATAGTAGGTCAATGCAAGGAAAAAATCTGACATATGATAAAAACCCACCTAACCTAACGTCCTGTAATTAGCAAACTATCATCTTTGAATGTACTTTTCAAGGGCATGCCTTAATGGAATTTTTAGCAGTGGCAACAATTGTATTTGTCGGAAAAGATATTGCTCAATGGACTATTAGTTTTATTGTAGATATTGTAGAATGCAAGAATTTGGTTTCGTTTTATTTATATTTTGTGTTACGACCCTTCGAGGAATATTCACCCATATTGAGACGTCACCAGCTGTAGGTGAAGTACCACAAATTTAGATCCATGTATGGGCCGTAGCCATGAGGGTTCTTTATCGTGCCAACGCCTGTCATGATGCGGACCAAAACACGCTCCGGGTAGTATTCAGATATGTATAATGCTGTTTTGTTGACAACAAAGTCATATTAAGATTTGCAGAATCTATGTACAGTAGGTTGAACATTGAATTTTCATATTTTTGACATGTGTTGACAGTTCATATAAAATGGTACGATCTGCTGACAAATTGAGGAATTGGTAATTTGTGTTTTTGCGCCAGAGATGCAAACAATAAATTCCAGTAATAATATTAATAATAATAATGATGATAATCCTTAAAAGCTTAAGATTTACATTTTCCATTCACATTTTGAAATTTACTACATATTGTTTACACGCAGATAAAATACTTCAGGCTATACTCGATTCCAGTTTCGACAGGTCCCAGAAAACGGAGACAGGAGCAGGTCCCTCTATTTTCCGGCTGTGGGGGTTGGGGAGAATACCATCGTGAAATTATTAAGACAAATTACCGTGGGATTTAAATAAAATGAAATACGTAAACCAATTTGGAATAGTTTTGTCCTATTGTTCCAATACTATAGCAGCTCGTTTGACGAGAATATATATTTTTTATGAAAATAACTTCAAGGACATTTGCTACAAAAAAAATATGAATTTAAAGAAATGGATGCCTAGGTTAATATCTGCTTTGGGGTTATTCTGTTTGTATAATTAGTACAACTGTTAAATTCCCAAGATATTAGGAACCTGTGTATTTTCTATGATATTCAAAAGTTGTGGTAAATCCCCCTTCCCTGTATAACGTTATACAAAGTTTTCCCACTGTATTGGACATAATTGAGAAATTAAAAATTGAATTCCATGTGGTGAAATTTATTCATTTTACCAATATCAACATAGATTTGTTATCCATTTTCATCATTATTATTTTTTTAAGTTTGTTTGTAACAAGTAAAAACTCCGCTGTCAGTCACGACTACAGCATTTTCAGCCATATTGGATCCATGTAAAACCACAGGCTCGTGGTTTACAGAATGCGGCTTTGGTTTCAGAAAGTAGGTAGAGTGGGTTTTGTATCATGTCACCTGGTGCAGCCACTCATTCTCAAAAAGCAGGTTCCACCTGAGTGTTCTACAGATGTTCTATATTTGTTTATGTAGCATGTTAGTGAACAGAACGTGTTTTACACGTGATTTCACGAGATGACTTAAGCTTCTCCATCGTCCGGTCTCCACACTCGTGTAGCAATCTCATAAATTCTGTAAAGAATTACACAAAATTGACAGTAGGACAAACTCGGAGCCCTGAAAACACCAGAGGCATGATTAGGTGCCTAGGAGGAGTAAGCATCCCCTGTTAACTGGTCCTACCCATCACGAGCCTTTTATCTTGTGATCAGGTAAACGGAGTAATCCGTAGTCAATACCAGGTATGTATAAAGAAGCGACATAGCAAATGGTATGAAACAGGTCAGACAGCATATTCGACCCAATTACAGGTTGTGATGGCAAACTAGATCATCATAACGACCATGAAATTTGTAAAATGCTGGATTCAAACGTGGCCGTTAAATCCCTTGTGACATCAAATTATTTGTGAGTAGCCTGTCTCGATTTTAAAAATGATCATAGGCAGAACATGCTCTCGAGTATCGAATCAGATGAGAGACAGAAACACTTACGCTGGTGATAATGGAATATTGCTACATACATATGTAAATTTAACGGTGGAGAAGCTGACGTCAATCCCGTTTGTCGTGAATTTGAGTTTAATTTCTTTAAAAACACCATATACACGTCACGCACACTGGACACACTTTGAATATTTACAAACAAATTGTCTCATCGCAGATTGTAATTTGCTAGTACTTCAATGATTGTGTTTTCTTTCCCTTATATTTTATGAATGGATAATTCAATATTAAAATCTGACTATTCCTGATCTCAAACACACACACACCGAAAAAAATAGAGGTAAGTAAACGTAAAATATATATTATTCAGATAGAACTGACCACCGCATAGGTAAATGTCGTTTTCTGTATCGGGATATTCATTGATTATTTCAACATCCCCACTCCCGAAAAAAAGGAGAATTTCATTTATTGGAAATGAACATTTATTGTAATTGGTAATTGTGTCATAAATAATGTACAGTAAGTTCGCAAAACTTCATTGGGAATGAAACATCAAGAGGTTCCCATTTTGTCATCAGTTTAACATTTTTGTTTTAAGGAGTTAACCATTTCCTTATGACGACAGTCTGATTAAAACCACCCCCTCCTCCTTCCTTATGACGACAGTCTGATTAAAACCACCACCACCACCCATCCTTACGGGTGGTTTTAATCAGATTGTTATGACGAGTTAATTATCTCGCTATAACGTGCCTGATAAAAATTCGTTATAATAACGTGATAATTTTAAAAATCGTTATATAACAGGATAACCAAGTCATTATAATGAGATAACTAAGTCGTTAAAATGAGATAATAAAGTTGTTATAATGAGATAATAAAGTCGTTATAATGAGATAACTAAGTCGTTATAATGAGATAACTAAGTCGTTATAATGAGATATAAAGTCGTTATAATGAGATAATAAAGTTGTTATAATGAGATAAATAAGTCGTTATAATGAGATAATAAAATTGTTATAATGAGATAACTAATTCGTTATAATGAGATAACTAAGTCGTTATAATGAGATAACTAATTCGTTATAATGAGATAACTAAGTCGTTATAATGAGATAACTAAGTCGTTATAATGAGATAATAAAGTTGTTATAATGAGATAACTAAGTCGTTATAATGAGATAACTAAGTCGTTATAATGAGATAATAAAGTTGTTATAATGAGATAACTAATTCGTTATAATGAGATAAATAAGTCGTTATAATGAGATAACTAAGTCGTTATAATGAGATAACTAAGTCGTTATAACGAGATAATAAAGTTGTTATAATGAGATAGCTAAGTCGTTATAATGAGATAACTAAGTCGTTATAATGAGATAACTAAGTCGTTATAATGAGATAACTAAGTCGTTATAATGAGATGATAAAGTCGTTATAATGAGATAATAAAGTTGTTGTAATGAGATAACCAAGTTGTTGTAATGAGATAACTAAGTCGTTATAATGAGATAACTAAGTCGTTATAATGAGATAACTAAGTCGTTATAATGAGATAATAAAGTCGTTATAATGAGATAACTAAGTCGTTATAATGAGATAACTAAGTCGTTATAATGAGATAACTAAGTCGTTATAATGAGATAACTAAGTCGTTATAATGAGATGATAAAGTCGTTATAATGAGATAATAAAGTTGTTGTAATGAGATAACCAAGTTGTTGTAATGAGATAACTAAGTCGTTATAATGAGATAACTAAGTCGTTCTATTGATATAACTAAGTCGTTATAATGAGATAATAAAGTTGTTATAATGAGATAACTAATTCGTTATAATGAGATAACTAAGTCGTTATAATGAGATAACTAAGTCGTTATAATGAGATAACTAAGTCGTTATAATGAGATAATAAAGTTGTTATAATGAGATAGCTAAGTCGTTATAATGAGATAACTAAGTCGTTATAATGAGATAACTAAGTCGTTATAATGAGATAATAAAGTCGTTATAATGAGATAATAAAGTTGTTATAATGAGATAACTAAGTCGTTATAATGAGATAACTAAGTCGTTATAATGAGATTATAAAGTTGTTATAATGAGATAACTAAGTCGTTATAATGAGATAACTAAGTCGTTATAATGAGATAACTAAGTCGTTATAATGAGATAACTAAGTCGTTATAATGAGATAATAAAGTCGTTATAATGAGATAACTAAGTCGTTATAATGAGATAACTAAGTCGTTATAATGAGATAATAAAGTTGTTATAATGAGATAACTAAGTCGTTATAATGAGATAACTAAGTCGTTATAATGAGATAATAAAGTCGTTATAATGAGATAATAAAGTTGTTATAATGAGATAACTAAGTCGTTATAATGAGATAACTAAGTCGTTATAATAAGATAATAAAGTTGTTATAATGAGATAACTAAGTCGTTATAATGAGATAACTAATTCGTTATAATGAGATAACTAAGTCATTGTAATGAGATAACTAATTCGTTATAATGAGATGATAAAGTCGTTATAATGAGATAATAAAGTTGTTATAATGAGATAACTAAGTCGTTATAATGAGATAACTAAGTCGTTATAATGAGATAACTAAGTCGTTATAATGAGATAATAAAGTCGTTATAATGAGATAATAAAGTTGTTATAATGAGATAACTAAGTCGTTTTAATGAGATAACTAAGTCGTTATAATAAGATAATAAAGTTGTTATAATGAGATAACTAAGTCGTTATAATGAGATAACTAAGTCGTTATAATGAGATAACTAAGTCGTTATAATGAGATAACTAAGTCATTGTAATGAGATAACTAATTCGTTATAATGAGATGATAAAGTCGTTGTATTGAGATAACTAAGTCGTTATAATGAGATAATAAAGTTGTTGTAATGCGATAACCAAGTTGTTGTAATGAGATAACTAAGTCGTTACAATGAGATAACTAAGTCGTTATAATGAGATAACTAAGTCGTTATAATGAGATAATAACGTCGTTATAATGAGATAACTAAGTCATTATAATGAGATAATAAAGTCGTTATAATGAGAGAACTAAGTCGTTATAATGAGATAACTAAGTCATTGTAATGAGATAACTAAGTCGTTATAATGAGATAACTAAGTCGTTATAATGAGATAATAAAGTTGTTATAATGAGATAGCTAAGTCGTTATAATGAGATAACTAAGTCGTTATAATGAGATAATAAAGTTGTTATAATGAGCTAACTAAGTCGTTATAATGAGATAACTAAGTCGTTATAATGAGATAATAAAGTTGTTATAATGAGATAACTAATTCGTTATAATGAGATAACTAATTCGTTATAATGAGATAACTAAGTCGTTATAATGAGATAACTAAGTCGTTATAATGAGATAATAAAGTTGTTATAATGAGATAGCTAAGTCGTTATAATGAGATAATAAAGTCGTTATAATGAGAGAACTAAGTCGTTATAATGAGATAACTAAGTCATTATAATGAGATAATAAAGTCGTTATAATGAGATAACTAAGTCATTGTAATGAGATAACTAAGTCGTTGTAATGAGATAACTAAGTCGTTATAATGAGATAACTAAGTCGTTATAATGAGATAATAAAGTCGTTGTAATGAGATAATAAAGTCGTTATAATGAGATGACTAAGTCGTTACAGTGAGATAACTAAGTCGTTATAATGAGATGTTATCTCGCAATAACGAGGTCATCAGTTCGTTATTACGAGATATAACTTAGTTTAATATTTTATCTCACGATGGGTTAAATATGAAAAAAAAAAAAAAAAGAACCCCATACCTTGTCAGAATGGATTAAAAGTATAAGAGGAATATTATGTCAAAGATTATGCTAGACGATGGGCTAAATATGAAAAAAAGAACTTCATACCTTGTCAGAATGGATTAAAAGTATAAGAGGAATATTAAAATCCCCGCATTAGACACATGAAAACAAAAGTACGTACCATCTATACTTCTGTGTTTAGTAAACCAGAAGTGATAAAAGAATTAGATAGGTTACATGAGGAATATGTTTTGGTTCTAGCTGACAAAGCTAGTAACAACATTGTCTTTGTTTGTAAGGCTCATTATTACAACGGTATTTTAAACGAACTTGGCATTAATTCCACTTTTGGTAATCGTACTTATACTCCAACTGCCCTTTCAAAAGATGAAATTTTTCAAAATCATGCTTCAGTTTTAGACACATTCAATATCCCAGTCAATGGGATGGATGAATATGAGTTACCGTACCAACATGTATACTAGAGTCCTAAACATCGCAAATTCATTATAAGATAAATTGCTGGATCCAGTAAATATTTTACCAAGCCCCTATATTTGCTCCTCACGAAAATAACAACAGCTATGAACGAGAAACTTCAAACGTATTGTGTCACAACATATTCATTTCAAAATTAAGGATTATATATCTTATCCTTAGACGAATTTGACTCCACTTTTTGGCACACTGTTTTCCCCTATAATAGCTCTAGCAAGTTTATCGTTATTTCGCATTTCAAACATTTCGGTTGAGCATCACTGGGGAGACGTTGTTCGTCGAGGTGCGCATTTGGTGCATCAAAATTGGTACCGTATAAGTTTTACAATATGCCAGACGTGGTATAAATCAAATGTGGATTTCTAAAAAATTCTAAAGAGCTTTTAGTAAATTCGATATTGCAAAACTTAAATCTTTTCTCAAATCAACAACACCAAAACGTATGACTTTTCAACACTATACACTACCACCCCTCACGATAAATTAAAGACTAGACTTTTGACATTATAGACAGTTGCTTCTTCAACAAAAACGGAAATATTCATATCTAATGATCAGTCATCCAAACAATTACTTTAACATTAAACACAACTCTGATTCCACGCGAAAGTTCTCAGAAGTTGAACAAAAAATATGCTGGAGTTCCTCGTTAACAATATTTTCGTAGTCTTTGGTGATTAGGTGTTCCAACAGTCTGTTGGAATTCCCATGGGCATGATTGTGCTCCTTTGTTATTGACCTTTTTTAATACTCTTATGAAGCAGAATTTATTCAAAACTTTCTATATGAGAAGAAGAAATCTCTTGCTGTGGTCTTCAACTCGACATTAACATATATCAACGACGCTTTATCTATCAACAATCATTTTCATTCATACGTCGATTTAAAGACACCACAGAGTCCTCCACATCTCCTTTGTATTGTACGACAAACGGGATGTTTTCAGCTTCTCCATCGTCAACTTCCCATACTTATGTAGCAATATTCCATTATCACCCGCATATGGTGTTTATATTTCTTAATTGATTCGATATATGCAAGAGCTTCTTCTGCGTATGATAAATATCCATATCGAGGCAGGCTACTGACAAACGAGTTTACATTACAGGGGTTTCTACAGTCTCGTTTAAGGTCAGCATCTCGCAAATTATATGATTGTTATAACGATCTAGTTTGCCATTACAACCTTTCAATTGGTGAAATACTGTATGACGTGTTTCATACCGATTGTTAGGTTGTTCTTGGCACACTAATTTTGACAACGGATTACGCCGTTTACCTGATCAAGATATAGTGCTCACGGCGGGTGTGACTGGTGGACAGAGGATGTTATTAGTTATGTAGAGATTGAGAGGAGTAATACGGGAATATATGGGGTCCTTGAAGGTGGAAGGGGCAAATTGACAATATCAGGTTAATAAGAGACATAATGTCGTTGATGTTGTTCAGCCAATGAAATCCCAAGATTTCCAGGATAGTTCCTCCTAGGCACCTGATCCCACCTCTGGTGTGTCCATGGGTCCATGTTTCCCCAACTCTCTGTTTTGTATTGCTTATAGGAGTTATGAGATCGATCACTGTTCGTATTCCTTACCTTTCATGTTCTAGATTTACATCATCTAACTTTAGTCGATATGCATCCTGTAGTTTACACGTTCTGGATTTGGTTCAATGACATCTGGTGTTAAATGAATACACGTGTTGTATACTGTTCAAAATGTAATAAATGTTTATAGTCCTTATATGCGCTCTACAAGCAAGCAATCAGCTGGAACAAGAATAACCACTCCTTTTTTCATTAGGATGCTCAAAATTAGGAAAATGTAGACCTGGCAGTGTCTCGTATTTTCATTGATATCCGCTATTTTGATGAAATATCTTCATCATAAGAAACCAATGTCAGTTCTACAAGATATATATTTAATGGAAATTGTTGTTAAAGTTATTGGTGACAAGGGAAGACACTTACGGCCCGGAAATCGTTTTCCTATGACAGTTTATCGAGAATCCCCAGAACATGGCATACATAAGACGTGATTTCAGTAAATTAATTTACCAATGTATAATTAAGTTTACGCCATATATATATATATATATATATATATATATATATATATATATAAAGCACTATAATCCAACAACACCCAACATCCAAAGTGTCGGATCTAATAGTAGATACGAGGTCAAATAAAAAAGGATATAAAAAGCACTAAGAAATGACAGATCTGTCTTGACGCTCAATGGGAACAGACTTTTCTTTTGCCACATACTACACTCAATAATTTTAATATGTAGACGTTTTGTTTGTTATCAGCTTTTGTAGTTTACTTGTAGTTTTAGTTTCCTTTTCTATTTAGTTTTCTTTTCTTTGTAAATATTCTATCGTCCCGAGGAAGGGACAGGTTAATTGTCCTGAAAAGTTGACAAGTCACTGTTGTTCGTATCGTTGGTCATTTTTAGTGCTTTATATATATATATATATATATATATATATATATATATATATACTGTCATTCATTTCTCCGACAGTGGAAGAAATTTTTGCTTCTTTTATCGTTTACATTTTTCTAAGCAAGAAACCAAGATTTACTTTCTTTCACAAATAACTGGCTTAAGGAAAATGCAGCGCTACCCTGTAGTGAAATTTTTAAAATTCATTTTACTTTCATACATCTCAAACTTACTTTTACAAATTTCTTTAAATCGATTTATTTTAGCTCTCCACAAAATACCTTCTACAAAATTCTCGATCGGCTTACGCACATCACGCCTCAGCTAAAAATAACCACGAACATTCGGGAATCATCGGGATTATGATGTGTTAACATACCTTTACCTGGATGAACACAGAACCAAGCATCTCGCATTATCTAGAATTTTCCATAATAGAATATATATCAGCAGCTCTGAATCTACAATGTCAGACAAACGCAGAAATCAACGACAGCTATCAAAGACAATAAAGCGTACCAAGGAGGATTCACAAGAAACAGTGAGTGATTATATATATCCGACAGCTACTTTCACTTTCGTGTTTACAAACAATCATGGCTAGTAAAACTCCAGCGATCGGCATTGATCTCGGAACAACGTTTTCCTGTGTCGGTGTTTTTCAACATGGGAAAGTGGAAATCATTGCTAACGATCAGGGAAACAGAACAACGCCCAGTTATGTGGCATTCACGGACACCGAGAGACTCATCGGAGATCCAGCTAAAAACCAGGTAGCAATGAACGCCACCAATACAATATTTGACGCTAAAAGGCTGATTGGACGCAAATTCACCGACGAAAATGTGCAGTCCGACATGAAGCACTGGCCTTTTACTGTCTTCAACGATGGAGGAAAACCTAAACTTCAAGTGGAACACAAAGGTGAGAGAAAGAGATTTACACCTGAGGAAATCAGTTCTATGGTACTGACAAAAATGAAGGAGACAGCAGAAGCCTACCTAGGGCAGTCTATTCGGGACGCCGTCATTACAGTTCCCGCCTATTTCAATAACGCTCAGAGAGAGGCCACCAAGGATGCCGGAGTGATAGCCGGTCTCAATGTTCTCCGAATCGTGAATGAGCCCACGGCCGCCGCTTTGGCTTATGGACTAGATAAAAACATTTCTGGTGAGAAAAATGTCCTCATCTTTGACCTAGGCGGTGGGACTTTTGATGTGTCTATCCTCACAATAGACGAGGGATCCATATTTGAGGTTCTTTCAACCGCAGGGGACACTCATCTGGGAGGTGAAGATTTTGACAATCGAATGGTGAATCACTTCGTTCAAGAATTTAAACGCAAGTACAGTAAAGACATTTCCAAGAACAACCGTTCCCTGAGACGACTCAGAACGGCCTGTGAACGTGCCAAGAGAACTCTGTCCAGCAGCTCTGAAGCCAACATAGAGATCGACTCTCTCTTCGAGGGAATTGATTTTTACAGTAAAATTACTCGAGCCCGATTCGAGGAATTATGCTCAGATTTGTTCCGTGCCACCCTGGAGCCGGTAGAAAAAGCTCTGAGAGATGCCAAGTTGGACAAATCCAAAATTCATGAAGTAGTTCTGGTAGGAGGATCCACAAGAATTCCCAAGATCCAAAAACTGCTACAAGATTTCATGGGTGGCAAAGAATTGAACAAGTCCATTAATCCAGACGAAGCCGTGGCATACGGTGCTGCTGTTCAGGCCGCCATTTTAAAGGGAGACAGAAGTGATGCCATTAAAGATGTTCTCCTGGTGGATGTCACTCCCCTATCTCTGGGTATTGAAACTGCCGGAGGTGTCATGACCAAAATCATCGAACGAAATGCTAAAATTCCAACCAAGGCATCCCAGACGTTTACCACCTATTCTGATAACCAGCCTGGAGTGTCCATTCAGGTATTTGAGGGTGAACGAGCAATGACCAAAGACAATAACAAACTGGGTACATTTGAACTGAACGGAATTCCTCCAGCACCTCGAGGTGTCCCACAGATCGAAGTGGAATTTGACATTGATGCCAACGGAATCCTGAATGTCTCAGCCAAAGACAAGAGCACTGGCAAATCCAACCAAATCACTATCACCAACGACAAAGGTCGCCTTAGTAAGGCTGACATCGAGAGAATGGTGAGCGATGCCGAGAGGTACAAAGAGGAGGATGATAAACAACGACAGAGGATAGGAGGACGGAATCAGCTGGAGTCCTACGTCTTCTCCGTCAAGCAAGCAACAGAGGAAAATGGCGACAAACTCCAGTCTGAAGACAAAGAGACCATTTCCAGTGTGTGCAGTGAAACTCTGTCCTGGCTCGACAACAACGCCTTAGCAGAAATCGACGAGTACGAATTCAAACTGAAGGAGGTTCAGAAAGTGTGTTCTCCCATCATGGCCAAACTCCATCAAAATGGTTCCTCTGAAAATCCGGGTCATTCAGGCTCAGGTCAAGGACCCACGGTAGAGGAGGTGGACTAATCCAGAAATTTTAGACTGATTCTTTAGTATTCGATATGTATTTAACGTTGATACAGTACTTTCCATGAAAGACTATATACGTATATGTCCATGTAAATCATTGTCTCAAAACATTCAATTTGTTGGAAGATATGTTGTGATCGAGAATTAAATTGAAGGAATGCGTATGTAATTTATAATTTACATGTATACACATGTTTAACTTTATATTTGTTCTAATAAATCTATTTAAATAGAATTTTGTCTCTTTCTTCGAAAAAAAAGAAGAGTTTGATAATTGATTACATTTCTTATTTGGGTGGGGGTATACCGGGCATGGGGCTTGTTTGTTCACTAAATATGAAATGAAAACACAGCGCCATTGAGTCCTGTGTTACACGGCTACTATAGATGTCTTGTCTGTGAGAAAATAAAGTACGAAGATTGACACAATATAATTTATTTTTGAGAAACCATGGATCCTCAACATTCATTAATGAACCATAATTATTATTGCAAGTTGAGATGATATGAAATCGTATTCAAGATTCACCGTACTGCCAATCGTAAATTATATTTGAAGGTTGTAAAACGCAGCTCCACAGAAATGTATAGAATTCGGAGACTATGAGTTGGGCGTTTTTGTGACGTCAAGAGGTGTATTATACCACCAGAAACTGAAACAAATGATAAATTATTAAACAATGTCAATATCAGACTATTTAGTACATGGCAACAGAATGAATATATCGAAAAAAAATATATATCGCAACGGAGAAAAAAAGAAAGACAATTATGTTGTTAATTAAACAAGTAAAAAAAAATCAACCGATTTAACTGCAAGTATTCAAGAACTGATCAGGGCGTATAAAGTATACAGGAAAGATATTTTGCTATTCATCCATTCACATTTACATGCATGAAGAGGATACCGCAATATCCTTCATTCGCGTTACAAACCACCCCTCCTCCGCCACAGGTCCGTGGTCCTCGTGGGTGGGGATCATTTTACCTGCATTAATTCATTTTCGGGTTCATTTTAACAATCGTCAACATTTCTCGACTTCATCCATGAAAATAGCCAACATCACGAGAGAGAGAGAGAGAGAGAGAGAGAGAGAGCATTAAACGATTAAAAAAAATTTGTAATATTTTTTATGAAATAAACATATTTACTCCACTAATACAAAATTGAATGATGAAACAGAATAAATAAATTGAAACATAGTCTGTTTGAAACGTATTGGAGTGGACAAGCAGTTTGTTCATTTTCCAGGGGTAAACATTTCGAAGGTTTTGGGACTTCCTATATATCAGGGAGCCAAATCAGGCTGGCTCTCTCTCTCTCTCTCTCATGTTATATCAAATGATCTCTTTTCATCCGTTAAAATATCAACTTTGAATTTGATTTTTGATTTTCAAACTCAAGGCATCAGTTCAGATTGTGTTATCCTAGATCCACCACTCCATGTTGAGGCAGATCCAGGCCAGGATTGTGTTATCCTAGATCCACCACTCCATGTTGAGGCAGATCCAGAAAAGGCGGAAATACTACATCTTTGATTACGCTTTTTGTGCTCCAGAAATCACTGTCATGATCGTGTGCAGGATCGGACAAAACAAGATGGCAGACGGTATTTCCAAACAAAGGTAGGTTCTTAAAACTCTTCATTTTACCGACTTATTAGACGACGAATTTATTAATTTAAAACACTGCTTGGCCAGGGATGCATCATTAAGTTGATTGGTTGTTGGAATTCTTACTCATGTACACGTACAACTCTAAATTCATTGATCGAAGTTGATGATGCTTTCTCGATAGAACTCGAAGCGGGCGAAGATGTTTCTAATCATGTTTTCATGCATTTTAAGAAAGATACTTTCGGTAAAATAGACTCTGCACATATCTTTTGACGAAAACTTGAACCAGTGTATGCGATTTGTCCCTTAAATTGCCTTGGTTAGATAGATATCTTGACTTGAACATTTGCTAATGTGCAGGATTGGACTATGGTCGTTTCCACGATAATCGTGCCGGATTGGACCTCAATTTTGGTTCAGGATTGGACCCTCTTTTTATTTTTATTTTCAAAATCCTTTATATTTTCGAATCTCGACTTCACTTTATCATATTTTAGTTTGAATAATGTAGCTTATTAGATTCTCAGACATTTCCAACATGACCATGGTGTATTTTGAATTTTGTTTTTACTGTTATCAAATTACATCGTCATTTAAGTTCCCAACGATGACAATTGCTACTGTAAAAATATCCATTCGCTATCTCCTTCAAATTGAACCAATATAGCAGATCTATACATGAATCATCAATCTGCTTACGACAGATGTAACGTTGACTGTTCGTATCCAGGATATATAAGATCATTTTGACCTATAAAACACGTGAGAAATTATCATCATTTTATAATCCTTTGTAACAATATAAATTCGTCGTTTCCTGAACAATTAACCCGATTACATATTCCCTAATTCCAAACTCTGTTATATAGATTTTCTCCTTTGTTTCAGGTATCAAGCCTTAGAACTTCATTCCATGAGATGGGTACACTTTGAATGTGCGAAATTTGTGGTAAGGAATTCAAGACCAATTCTGAATTGCGTAGGCATGTAAAAAGGAAACATCAACAGAGAAATTGTCTTCGTTTGTGACCAGTGCAACACACGCTTTTGCACATTATAAAAGAAACATGAAGTAAAAAAAAATTACATTGTTTTCTGAATGCACAAGGTGCATATATATACCATGGCAGCCGTTTTATATATCCGTTTATGTACATTATGAAACGATTATTTTTACGGTATTATGCTTTGTTTTAAAGAGATACTACTAATCTTTTACATTGCATTTTACACATGTTGATTTGTTATTTCATTGAACCAGAAGTGTTCTTAATTTTTACTTGTTATTAAATATATTTCAATGTCATTGCGTTTGTATTGAACTGATAACAACTACATTGTAGTGAAAAAATTGTATTGAAGAGTAACCTCTCATCTGAGCAGCAAATATAGAAGAAGAAAAAACACCATGGACGAAACTGCTTTTCATTTAGGTTCATATTTCAGCTACAGGAGTGATATTGCGAATTTCTGAGAAAATATCCTTTTTATTTTCTTTCATCAGTATATGCACTATAAGGTTGAATTTAATGTAATTACAAGAAACGAAAGGTTTTAAAATACAAAAATGCTGATATTTACTACATTCCAACAAAGACCTTTACCTTAAGTAATTATCCTTGTAAGTGAGTTGGCCTCGATATTTTGCATGACATATGCACTCTAGATTATTAGAATTAAAATGATAGGGAAATTTTTCAAAAGATAATAAATCTCGCTTTAACAATCAAACCTGGTGCATGTGGACAGATGATTTAGTATTGAAAACATGAACATCTCAACATCTTATAGTCTTTATTGTCATTGAACAGCTTTGTAAAATGTAAACCATGGTGCCTAAAGAGATTATTATACGTCAAACCATGCTCAGTTGTAATAATTCCATGCAGATATCACAAATGTTAAGTGGTTGGGAATCGAACATGGTCTACATGTGTATATACAATATAAATGTATTTGCTTCTGCAAAATGAAGACTTTTCAACGTGTTGATCTTCGAGAACAAGGCTCCTTCTAACGTGTGGCAGAACTTTAGATTCATGTGCGCGGTGAAATTCTCAAACACTTGAAGATTTTCGAGCTGGCTCTTCCGGCTTACTGATAGTTCCTTTCTCCACGTGCTCTTTTAGGTTTGTCAAAACCATGGTTTTAGTAGGAGACATAAAATATAACTCACTTCATTCACTTGCAACTTTTAAGCTAAAGGAAGTCCGCTCCTGACTGGATCTGTAAGAAAAAAATGCATGTACAATGTATCCAATCCTGAACCAAAATCGAGGTCCAATCCGGCACGTTTATCGTAGAAACGACCATAGTCCAATCCTGCACATTAGCAAATGTTCAAGTCAAGATATTTATTAAACCAAGGTGATTTTAAAAGGGACAAGTCGCATACACTGGTTCAAATTTTCATCAAAAGATATGTGCAGAGTCTATTTTACCGAAATTATCTTTCTTAAAATGCATGAAAACATGATTAGAAACATCTTCGCCCGCTTCGAATTCTATCTAGGCAACATCGTCAACTTCGATCAATGAATTTAGAGTTGTACGTGTACATGAGTAAGAATTCCAACAACCAATCAACTTAATGACGCCTCCCTGGCCATGCAGTGTTTTAAATTCATAAATTCGTCGTCTAATAAGTCGGTAAAATGAAGAGTTTTAAGAGCCTACCTTTGTTTGGAAATACCGTCTGCCATCTTGTTTTGTCCAATCCTGCACACGATCATGACAGTGGAAATGATTACAGACTAGGTGCACATGATGGCACATGATGGCACTGAAATTTATTTCCTTTGAAATCCTGCTCGAAAAAGTGGATCGGTGCAACACCCGCAGTCATATCAGATCGCACACTGTATTGTGTCTCCTGCATAGTCAAATGGAATTTAAAAGACATGGAATTTTTGATGAGATGATGGTCTTAGAAAACAAATACTAGTCATCCGATCATCCGGATCGCCCCATCCCATGTTTATATCTTTTCCGCCACGAGTGACCAAGATTTTGTATTTAGGAATTTAAACTGCATAAAACAGGCGAATATATGAAATTCTATTTCCCAGCTTGAGGGGGAGATCCGGATTCCCGGTTTCCGTCCGTACCCGCGTCTGGGAGCTCTATCAGTGAACTTGAGAATTTTTTGAGAAACGCGCAGGTGTTTTACAAACTCAGAACCATGCCGCCGTAATATGCGAGAAAGTGAACTACCGCAATAAAAGGAAATCCATTATCTTGAGTGGGTGATGATTAACGAAAATGTGGAGTCTATCTCTTTAGTATAATTGGATAAAAATGGAGTGTTTCAAATTGAATGGTTATGTGACTATAGACCATGGATATGTATTGAAAGTGGCTCACAAATATCCCATAATAATGTAACGTATTTACATTCAATTCTGGGATCGTACCTGGTCAATTCCAGGGTTTGGGGTATTCAACAATAACTAATTTAAACTAATTGGTATGATTTTAGTGGACTGCCAAAATATACAAATATGTCCTAACCTTATCTAGGTTAATTATCATCAAACAGAGAATCACTATATCAATCAGAGGCAAGCAACGATAAACTGGTAGTGCTAACTTAACAAAATGCAGATCTAGAGCCCAGTCGCCCTCGGATTACCCCATATACTGTAGGACGCCTTATTCAGGACGGACAGTATATGTGGTAGCCCTTCAACCACTACACTCACTGTAGGATGCCTTATTCAGGACGGACAATGTGTATAGCGGCCTGGACGACGGTCTGTTCAGCCAATGCGGACGACACAAAAAACGAACTATGGCTAGCCTCTTTACTGGAGGTCAACCTCTTCGTGGCAGGCCAGACTTCTGATGGCCTTCCAAATTCACTCTCTAACTGTAAGAACAGGCGAGGAATTGTTTATCATGAATACTTTATTAGTACACATAATCTCGTCCTCTCAACTTGGCTGGGTCTTCTATCTGAACGATACTGACGACTGGGGAGTCTCGGTATTTATACACAAATGAGATCACGTGATCTAAAGTGACTAATTGAGAACTCCGCATGGTCGTACCTCAAATATCCGGAATCATTACAATAAACTGCTTATACTCAAAATTTCGAACTTGAAATCACAGAATTTTCCCCAAATCAATAGCATTAAAACCTATGACTTTTCAACACTATACACGACCATTCCTCACGATAAATTAAAGACTAGACTTTTTGACATCATAGACAGTTGCTTCTTCAACAAAAACGGAAAACGGAAATATTCATATCTAGTGATCAGTCATTCAAAAACTTACTTTGTTAAACACCACTCTGATTCCACGCACAAGTACTCTGAAGTTGAAATAAAAAATATGCTAGAGTTCCTCATTGACAATATCTTCGTGGTCTTTGGTGATCAGGTCTTCCAACAGTCTGTTGGAATTCCCATGGGCACGAATTGTGCTCCTTTGTTAGCTGACCTGTCTTAATATTCATATGAAGCAGAATTTATTCAAAAACTTCTACGTGAGAAGAAAAAATCTCTCGCTGTGACCTTCAATTCGACTTTTAGATATATCGATGACGTTTTGTCTATTAACAATGATAGCTTTCATTCATATGTCGATTTGATATATCCCTGTGAGCTCGAAATAAAGGACACCACAGAGTCGTCCACTTCTGCTTCATACTTAGATATTTTATTGAAAGTAGACATTAACGGCAAACTGACAACTCAACTGTATGACAAACGGGATGATTTCGGCTTCTCCATCGTCAACTTCCCACATTTATGTAGCAATATTCCATTATCACCTGCATATGGTGTTTATATATCTCAACTGATTCGATATGCAAGAGCTTGTTCTGGGTATAGTCAGTTTTTAAATCGAGGTAAGCTACTGACAAACAAGTTGATGGTACAGGGATTTCAACAGTCTCGATGGAAGTCAGCATTTCGCAAATTCTATGGTCGTTATAACGATCTAGTTCGTCAATACAACCTCGCATTGGGTCAAATGCTGTCTGACGTGTTTCATACCGATTGTTAAGCCGTTCTTGGCACACTGATTTGACTGCGGATAACTCCGTTTACCTGATCAGGATATGGGGCTCACGGCGGGTGTGACCGGTCAACAGGGGATGCTTACTCCTCCTAGGCACCTGATCCCACCTCTGGTGTGTCCAGGGGTCCGCGTTTGCCCAACTATCTATTTTGTATTGCTTGTGGGAGTTATGAGATTGATCACTGTTCGTTATCTTCACCTTGCATTAATCTGTTGACTGTTGTTCTACATTGAATACAGGAAGAATGTTGTCCAGACAGATAGCAGACGTTGAAACATCCTAGAGCACCGTCCCTACATATTTTCTGTTCATCAGCAAAATATCAGTATACTTGTTAACTAACTAATAATAAACAGCTCAGATGTAATGCTCCATAGCTTTCTCAGTGAAAAGGAGGTAATTCAACTTATACATGTTGATGTGGCTTTGAACACGTAATCGCTTTTGAGATGACCACTTGTGAGATACTAATACGTAATCGCTTTTGAGATGACCACTTGTGAGATACTAATATGATATATTTGCATCTCACAAGTGTTTGCAGACAGTAGAAACTGACTATTCAGAACAGCCTCTGACGGTGATTGGCGGACAAATCACGTATTTTGGATAAATCATTGGTTCTATTTTTTTCATTGGGTCTATAGAGTGGAGGGGGGGGGGGGGGGATACAGAAGATCTATGTACACTATCCACACTTCATGTGTCTGTGCTTTTATTTTGTCCTCTTGTACGTTTAACAAATCAAGCTTGTTTTATTTCTGTTATGCCATCAGTGGGACAATGATTGGCAAATGAAAAAAAAAAAAAAATATAGCCGTGCTCTACGAGTACAGAAACAAATTCATAGTGTAATGATCCGCATCAATTGGTGGATGTAAATACAAAGTTACAACTGTCATTCTGAAAGTTTTAGCGTTGAAACTCACCCACCTGAAACCTGCACGATAAATTCCAGTACTGATTTGTACATCCACTTAAGGTACTGTGATGTAAATTGCCTCCGGATCTAACCTACACAGGGAGTCCCATTATTTTAGAACATTATGTTGAAAACGTCATTTCAAGGATTCTTTATAGAAGCCATTGCATAGTTTATGTTTTTTTAAAAACTAGTTTTAAAAGACAAAGTATTACGTTAAAGCGCTGGTACATGGGGTTTTCTGGTCTCAGACCTGTCACTGAGATATTGCGCTGGTACAGACGGGGAGGGGTTTTCTGGTCTCAGATCTGTCACTCAGATATTGCGCTGGTACAGACGGGGAGGAGTTTTCTGATCTCAGACCTGTCACTCAGATAAAGCGCTGGTACAGACGGGGAGGAGTTTTCTGATCTCAGACCTGTCACTCAGATAATGCGCTGGTACAGACGGGGAGGGGTTTTCTGGTCTCAGACCTGTCACTCAGGTAATGCGCTGGTACAGACGGGGAGGGGTTTTCTGGTATCAGACCTGTCACTCAGATATTGCGCTGGTACAGACAGGGAGGGGTTTTCTGGTCTCAGACCTACCTACCTACCTACCTACCTATCCTCTTCGTGCCCGGTGTCACATAAGGCTGAAGGTGGTCTCAGACCTGTCACTCAGATAATACGCTGGTACAGATGGGGAGGGGTTTTCTGGTCTTAGACCTGTCACTCAGATATTGCGCTGGTACAGGCGGGAAGGGGTTTTCTGGTCTCAGACCTGTCACTCAGATAGTGATCAAAATGGCATATTTTGCTTTTTATGTACATGTAGTTTCACTATGCTAGACTCTTCATTTGCTGTTCAAACTATCAATTTAAAGTACTTGAGTGGGTGGTCAAATGAAAACAAAATATACGGGTGTTTCTAAATTGGACTTCGATACATATACAGTAAAACTCTGATATAGCGAATTTCTGGGGACCCTCTATAAAAATTCGCTATAAGTGTAATTCGCTATACGTTTATAGCGAATTCATAATTCAAATATAACGAATTCTTTATAAAACTGATTTGTTCTACATGTATATCAGTTCTATTAGAAAGCACCAATCGATATACTTGCGTTTGTATTGTCTTTAAAAGAAATGAAGTCTATATATTTTCGAGAAGAAATATTTTTATACAAGAAAGTTTTGGAAAAAAATGCAAACATAAATTTTGTAATAAGTGTGGAACCTTTCTGTCAATGGAAAACGATTGTTAAAAATCACAAAGAGTTTAAAATGAAAAAAATAAATTCGTTATAAAAGGTGATTTTTACGTTCATTTTTAATTCAAGGGGAATAGGAATTTATTTCGTTATATCCGTAAATTCGCTATATCCGTGTTCGTTATAGACGCAGATTTTTATATAGAATATATAAAGAATTTGCCGGGGAAATCGTTTTCACTTCGCTATAGCCGTAATTTCGCTATACCCGTGTTCGCTATATTCGAGTTTTACTGTATATATATATATATATATATATATATATATATATATATATATATATATACATGCACTGGTTTGACAATCTTGCTAGGCGGTGGGTGCCGTACGTCGCTGGTTCGACCCCGGGTTGGGGCGAAAATTTTCAGAACCTAGTTGTGATTAATTAGTGCTTTATATATTAATTAATTGATTATCACATGTATCGTTTAGATCCTAGGGGTAAACGTAAGGTTGGGTGTTATAATTGTTTGTTTGTGCTTTATATTAAATATTCTATACAATTGCATCGAGAGATCCACTCTCCTTATAAAATATCTTAAACACTGAATGACACAGCGACTGTGTGAGATTGCATCAGTGTGTATAAGTAGTGCTTTAGGAGCATAACAAAACTTCCTTTTTTAGGGAAGTGGCCGAGTGGACTTACGCACTGGTTTGACAATCTTGCTAGGCGGTGGGTGCCGTACGTCGCTGGTTCGACCCCGGGCTGGGGCGAAAATTTTCAGTACCTAGTTGTGATTATTTAGTGCTTTATACATGTGTGTGTGTGTGTGTATATATATATATATATATATATATATATATATATATATGTGTGTGTGTGTGTGTGTGTGTGTGTGTGCTTTTCACTAAGATCTTGGATGACTATTTTCCTCCAGTATTTTTATGTTAATCATATAGGCCTACTAAGTACATGCTTTATTATGGGACATTGTGAATGTTACAAATTTATTCAACTTAAAAAATGATAGATATGTATGATAGTTATTAAAAAAAAGATGTAGAAATTCACTACATTTTAGATCAAGTCTGCAATCCGGAGCTTTGGTATAGGGTTGGGTCCACCGTAGAACAATTGCCAGGGAAGGACCCTCCCCCCTTCCTGGAAAATTCTAGATCCGCCCATGACATTGACGGACATTTTATTGCGTTTCAAAACGATTGTTGGTTGAAGAGATTTCAGTAAATATTCTTTATAAATGCAGAATAAATAGGAAGAGGTACAACTATGGCAAGCCTTTTTACTATTTATTCGAAAAATAAGATATCTCTTTAGATTTTGCGTTTACTGCATGTGAAGTGTATTACAGGTAACAAAAAACAAAGACAATAAATTGATAAAATATGTGAGCTAGGCTGGATTTAACCTCTCGGTAACTTGACAATGTTATCCAACCACCACTTCAACCTTTCCCGCCATTTTTACACTAGAAGTATTTTGATTGGTTAAAAAATTGGGTTACATCATATTAATGTACCCTGGTTCCCGAGGCCTTCCGATGTGCAAGCAGGCCTCGTGAACCAGGCTACATATTAATGGCGAGGCAACAGGAAGAAGTCATTATGATCACCGGGGGAAAATTTAAAGAGATATCTCTCTAACTTAATTAAAGAGATATCTCTTTTTACATTGATAAAGATATTTCTCTTAACGCTAGAGAGATATATCTTTCTCTTTGAGAGATATCTCTCTAGGTTTAAGAAATATCTCTCAAAAGAGAAAGACATCTCTCTAGTGTAAAGATATATCTCTTTTGTTTAAAGAAGTATCTCTTTAAACAAAAGAGATATCTCTTTAAACAAAAGAGATACCTCCATAGCTTAAAAAGATATAACTCTAACTTTCAGAGATATCTCTACAACCAATAGATATATCTCTCTAGTGTAAAGAGATATCTCTTTTATATAAAGATATATCTTATTTTACGAATAAATAGTAAAAGGGCTTGCCATAGAAATCTCTTAATTTTAAGAGATATCTCTAAAAAAGATATATCTCTTTCATTTAGAGCGATATCTCCTTTAATTTCAGGGATATCTCTTACACTTAGAGAGATATCTCTTTCACTTTGAGAGATATTTCTTTCACTTAGAGAGATATATCTTTCAATTAGAGAGATATCTCTTTCACTTAAAAATATATCTCTTTTACTCTGAGAGATATATCTTTTACTTTGAGAGATATCTCCTTCACTTATTTAAGAGATATATCTCTCTAAGAATTCCTAGAGCGATATCTCTCAAAGTATAAGAGCTATATCTTTAATCGTTGAAAAAGGGATATCTCTCAAACAGAAAGAGATATCTCTTTCCAATATTTTTTATTAGTTTGAATACTTGAGGAATTCTCCCTAAACCGGACGCTCACCAAAGCAAATCTTAGCATGATGGCTGCAATCCCGGGGGGGGGGGGGGGGGGAGGGGGGGGGGAGATTTTGCGTTTACTGCATGTGAAGTGTATACAGGTAACAAAAAAACAAAAAACCAAAGACAATAAATTGATAAAATATGTGAGCTAGGCTGGATTTAACCTCTCGGTAACTTAATAATGTTACCCCAACCACCTCTTTAACCTTTTCCGCAATTTTTACACTAGAAGTATGTTGATTGGTTAAAAAATAGGGTTACATCATATTAATGGCGATGCAACAGGGACAAGTCATTATGAGGTTATGACTAGATGGTATCCCTCAAAAGCAGGTGACCCACGAGTTACTTGCCCCTGATCATAGATAGAAAGATAAGTCGTACGTCGAATAATTTCGTAAAGAAATGTGTTTACGATAAAGAAGGCAAAGAAAATTGTTGGGATTTTTTTTAATAATTAAGATTACTAATTAAACCCTAATTAGCTGAACTATTAAAAATGTAAGAAATAAATAAAGCAATGAACGCAATATGGAGAGAAATACGATTTGATAGAAAGTATACAGAGTATTATTTAATTAACATAATTAATCAAACCCTAATTCTCTCAGATGTTAAAAACAGTAAGAAATTTGATATAAAAAACTGTAAGGGGCGAGATCAACAGATTGATTTCGGATAAAAATCTAAATTCAAATAGTTAGGGGGAGGAGGGGGGGGTGTTAAAACTTCTGTAAGTTTCTCTCATCCGACATCGATTACACATTAGTCGAAAAAGGAGAAAGACAAGTGACTGTTAAAACTACATGACGATATTACATTTTAATGAACATTTGATAGTTTTAATCTACACTTTCATTTGTGAATAAACAGAAGATAGGGTATACAGAGTTATTTATACTCGTTTGTTCTTACTTGTTAATCGATTATAGTTTAAACACTCATCATATCTAGTTTAGGGGGTCGTTGTGGGGGCGGATAGGGGGGGGGGACGTAAAAACTATGTGAATTTAGTTTTTTTGTCAGACATTGAACTTTCGATCTCGCCCCTAGGAAGTAGATAAAACAGCGAATGCAACATGGAAAAAAATAATATTTAATAAGAAGTCTTATTAAAAGCAAAACTGATGATATCTAGCGGTGGTCAAAGTAACATATCTTTAGAAATTATTTTTGAAAGTACAGAAGGGTATTTTTGATCAAAAGTTAATCATAGAAATTATTTTAATTACCCCCCTCCCCCCCTCATTCAGTACACAAAATCAACTCAAAACTTTCATTCAACATTATAACTCACTAAAAAGACCATTCCTCAAAACCTGCTTTTGGATATCGAGTTAATTATTAAGACCAAACTAACTCAAGATCCAGGGCGATATAAACACCTACTTTTGAGGGATATCAGATAAGCTTTGCCACCCAGCGAGGCCTATGCTAGCCCTGCCTTTCAGGGATACCAAGTTACTTAATAAGGCTCAACTAGCCCAGGTTCCCGGGAGATCTAAACACCTACTTTTGAGGGATACCAGATAAGCTTTACCACCCAGCGAGCCCTATGCTAGACCTGCCTTTCAGGGATACCAAGTTAATTATCAAGGCTCAACTAGCCCGGGTAACCGGGCGATCTAAACACCTACTTTTGAGGGATACCAGATAAGCTTTACCACCCAGCGAGCCCTATGCTAGACCTGCCTTTCAGGGATACCAAGTTAATTATCAAGGCTCAACTAGCCCGGGTAACCGGGCGATCTAAACACCTACTTTTGAGGGATACCAGATAAGCTTTACCACCCAGCGAGACCTATGCTAGACCTGCCTTTCAGGGATACCAAGTTAATTATCAAGACTCAACTAGCCCGGGTAACTGGGCGATCTAAACACTTACTTTTGAGGGATACCAGATAAGCTTTACCACCCAGCGAGACCTATGCTAGACCTGCCTTTCAGGGATACTAAGTTATCAAGGCTCAACTAGCCCGGGTTCCTGAGCCCTAAAATCACCTACTTTTGAGGGATACCAGATAAGCTTTACCACCCAGCGAGCCCTATCCCAGACCTGCCTTTCAGGGATACTAAGTTCATTAATAGGGCTCAACTAGCCCGGGTTCCCGGGCGATCTAAACACCTACACCCAGCGAGCCCTATGCTAGACCTGCCTTTCAGGGATACCAAGTTTATTAATAGGGCTCAACTAGCCCGGGTTCCCGGGCGATCTAAACACCTACTTTTGAGGGATACCAGATAAGCTTTACCACCCTGCGAGCCCTATGCTAGACCTGCCTTTCAAGGATACCAAGTTAATTATCAAGGCTCAACTAGCCCGGGTTCCTGGGCCCTAAAATCACCTACTTTTGAGGGATACCAGATAAGCTTTACCACCCAGCGAGCCCTATGCTAGACCTGCCTTTCAGGGATTCCGAGTTAATTATCAAGACTCAACTAGCCCAGGTTCCTGAGCCCTAAAGTCACCTACTTTTGAGGGATACCAGATAAGCTTTACCACTCAGCGAGCCCTATCCCAGACCTGCCTTTCAGGGATACTAAGTTCATTAATAGGGCTCAACTAGCCCGGGTTCCCGGGAGATCTAAACACCTACTTTTGAGGGATACCAGATAAGCTTTACCACCCTGTGAGCCCTATGCTAGACCTGCCTTTCAAGGATACCAAGTTAATTATCAAGGCTCAACTAGCCCGGGTTCCTGGGCCCTAAAATCACCTACTTTTGAGGGATACCAGATAAGCTTTACCATCCAGCGAGCCCTATGCTAGACCTGCCTTTCAGGGATACCAAGTTAATTATCAAGGCTCAACTAGCCCGGTTTCCCGGGCGATCTAAAAACTACTTTTGAGGGATACCAGATAAGTTTTACCACCCAGCGAGCCCTATGCTAGACCTGCCTTTCAGGGATACCAAGTTTATTAATAGGGCTCAACTAGCCCGGGTTCCCGGGCGATCTAATCACCTACTTTTGAGGGATACCAGATAAGCTTTACCACCCAGCGAGCCCTATCCCAGACCTGCCTTTCAGGGATACTAAGTTCATTAATAGGGCTCAACTAGCCCGGGTTCCCGGGCGATCTAAACACCTACACCCAGCGAGCCCTATGCTAGACCTGCCTTTCAGGGATACCAAGTTTATTAATAGGGCTCAACTAGCCCGGGTTCCCGGGCGATCTAAACACCTACTTTTGAGGGATACCAGATAAGCTTTACCACCCAGCGACCCCTATGCTAGACCTGCCTTTCAGGGATACCGAGTTAATTATCAAGGCTCAACTAGCCCAGGTTCCCGGGCCCTAAAGTCACCTACTTTTGAGGGATTCCAAATCAGCTTTACCACCCAGCGAGCCCTATGCTAGACCTGCCTTTCAGGGATACCAAGTTTATTAATAGGGCTCAACTAGCCCGGGTTCCCGGGCGATCTAATCACCTACTTTTGAGGGATACCAGATAAGCTTTACCACCCAGCGAGCCCTATCCCAGACCTGCCTTTCAGGGATACTAAGTTCATTAATAGGGCTCAACTAGCCCGGGTTCCCGGGCGATCTAAACACCTACTTTTGAGGGATAACAGATAAACTTTACCACCCTGCGAGCCCTATGCTAGACCTGCCTTTCAGGGATACTAAGTTCATTAATAGGGCTCAACTAGCCCGGGTTCCCGGGCGATCTAAACACCTACTTTTGAGGGATACCAGATAAGCTTTACCACTCAGCGAGCCCTATCCCAGACCTGCCTTTCAGGGATACTAAGTTCATTAATAGGGCTCAACTAGCCCGGGTTCCCGGGAGATCTAAACACCTACTTTTGAGGGATACAAGATAAGCTTTACCACCCTGCGAGCCCTATGCTAGACCTGCCTTTCAAGGATACCAAGTTAATTATCAAGGCTCAACTAGCCCGGGTTCCTGGGCCCTAAAATCACCTACTTTTGAGGGATACCAGATAAGCTTTACCACCCAGCGAGACCTATGCTAGACCTGCCTTTCAGGGATTCCAAGTTAATTATCAAGACTCAACTAGCCCGGGTTCCTGAGCCCTAAAATCACCTACTTTTGAGGGATACCAGATAAGCTTTACCACCCAGCGAGACCTATGCTAGACCTGCCTTTCAGGGATACCAAGTTAATTATCAAGGCTCAACTAGCCCGGGTAACTGGGCGATCTAAACACTTACTTTTGAGGGATACCAGATAAGCTTTACCACCCAGCGAGACCTATGCTAGACCTGCCTTTCAGGGATACCAAGTTATCAAGGATCAACTAGCCCGGGTTCCTGAGCCCTAAAATCACCTACTTTTGAGGGATACCAGATAAGCTTTACCACCCAGCGAGCCCTATGCTAGACCTGCCTTTCAGGGATACTAAGTTCATTAATAGGGCTCAACTAGCCCGGGTTCCCGGGCGATCTAAACACCTACTTTTGAGGGATAACAGATAAACTTTACCACCCTGCGAGCCCTATGCTAGACCTGCCTTTCAAGGATACCAAGTTAATTATCAAGGCTCAACTAGCCCGGGTTCCTGGGCCCTAAAATCACCTACTTTTGAGGGATACCAGATAAGCTTTACCACCCAGCGAGCCCTATGCTAGACCTGCCTTTCAGGGATACTAAGTTCATTAATAGGGCTCAACTAGCCCGGGTTCCCGGGAGATCTAACCACCTACTTTTGAGGGATACCAGATAAGCTTTACCACCCTGCGAGCCCTATGCTAGACCTGCCTTTCAAGGATACCAAGTTAATTATCAAGGCTCAACTAGCCCGGGTTCCTGGGCCCTAAAATCACCTACTTTTGAGGGATATCAGATAAGCTTTACCACCCAGCGAGCCCTATGCTAGACCTGCCTTTCAGGGATACTAAGTTCATTAATAGGGCTCAACTAGCCCGGGTTCCCGGGAGATCTAACCACCTACTTTTGAGGGATACCAGATAAGCTTTACCACTCAGCGAGCCCTATCCCAGACCTGCCTTTCAGGGATACTAAGTTCATTAATAGGGCTCAACTAGCCCGGGTTCCCGGGCGATCTAAACACCTACTTTTGAGGGATACCAGATAAGCTTTACCACCCAGCGAGCCCTATCCCAGACCTGCCTTTCAGGGATACTAAGTTCATTAATAGGGCTCAACTAGCCCGGGTTCCCGGGAGATCTAAACACCTACTTTTGAGGGATACCAGATAAGCTTTACCACCCTGTGAGCCCTATGCTAGACCTGCCTTTCAAGGATACCAAGTTAATTATCAAGGCTCAACTAGCCCGGGTTCCTGGGCCCTAAAATCACCTACTTTTGAGGGATACCAGATAAGCTTTACCACCCAGCGAGCCCTATGCTAGACCTGCCTTTCAGGGATACCGAGTTAATTATCAAGGCTCAACTAGCCCGGGTTCCCGGGCCCTAAAGTCACCTACTTTTGAGGGATACCAGATAAGCTTTACCACCCAGCGAGCCCTATGCTAGACCTGCCTTTCAGGGATACCGAGTTAATTATCAAGGCTCAACTAGCCCGGTTTCCCGGGCGATCTAAAAACTACTTTTGAGGGATACCAGATAAGCTTTACCCTAATTATGGTGTTCTTAAACCTAACCCTAGTTGCCCGCCTAATTAAAATATCAAGTCCCGTGGGTAGAGTAATTAAGGTGTGGGCACGGCGTGGGTGTTAGATCCTGCGGAAATCGCCAAGTTTTAACGTGCCCCAACCCCCGGGACGCTAGGGGTTTTTTTGGACAAAGTTATGGCAAAATCCCTAAAAAGGCGAAAAATGCCCTTAAACTCTGATTTCCCATAAAGGATTAGATAAAACTAACTAGGGGTTGAATAGGGGGTCAAAATTAAGTGCTAACCCTGTGGGAAGGGATAGCCCAGCACCCCTAGAAATATGGCTCCAAGGGACCCAGGAACAAGGATGGTCTGAGGGGTATAACCAACTTACCCTATAATAATGTCTAAGTACAAAAGTACTTCATTTTTTGGGGTTAATAGTATGTTTTTCTTTTTCCTTGGATTTTTACTTGGATTTTTACCCTGGTCCGAGGGACAATGGTTGAAAACCTACCCTCCCAAAATTGCAGCCCGATCCCCAACTTGGGGGCTGGGGATGGACTTTGAAGTTTTTTTTTTGAAGCCAAGACTGGCCCTAACATCTCATATCGGTGGCCAGTTCGAGCCTTTTTTCAACCCTCACCCCGGGTGCTAAGCGCCCCCTCAGAGATTTTTTCTGGGTGGGGTAATAAAGAGTGGACCCTGCCCTACGGATCTGGCAAGTTTCGCGCCTGAAATCAGCCTGGAAAGGGGATAGGATGATGTTTTACTAAGGTAGCCACTTGGCCTTAAAGTGCAGGGTTCGCTCTAAAAGGGTTTTTTCAGGGTTGTGCCCCTTTAGAAAAGGGGGTTAGACCCCTTCCTTCGACCCCAAAGGACCCCCAACATTTCAGATCGGCTCCTAAAAGGATATTACAGAAGAAGTCAAAGGCGACGGGTGACACTCCAGTTACTTCCCGGAGGCCTTGGGGAGTGGTCTTGGCCCCTAGCCCCTATTTTCAACCATGGGGCAATAGAGTGGGGCCAGGTCATGTTTGGGTGCTAAGGGGTCTTCGGTAGCCCCAAAGACTTGGGCTCAGTGAAGAATCAAAGTCGCCGACTCGCCCCAAAAGGGTGGGGCTAGGGTGGGGGTCAGACAGATCCTTTGCCCTTGACCCAGGCACCTGATTTTTGGGTCCCGAATTGCACAATCCTTTCTATGTTGGCCCTGTAAAGGGCAACAAGATCCCTCAACGGATCTTGGAGATAGCGTCTTTCAAAAATTGCCCATTTTCACCAGTTTGGCCATTGGGGGACTTCAGTCCTGACCCCATATCTCCGCTACCCTGTACGACGCTGTTGTTTTGGGATCTCATAGGGGAGGTTTGGGGTCCCATCTCACGTGAATGTCGATTCCCTAGCACTAAGGCTTCTAGGACTTCCGGCCCTTCAAAAAAGTAGAAAAAAGTGAAAAAATCGACTTGGGCCCCACTTGACCCCTGATTTCAAGGGGCTAAATTTCCCCCGTGGGAGTCGAGGGCTGTCCCTTAAGAGGTTCCTCGCGAAAATTGGAACCCTCCAACCCCCTCGACCTTAGGGCAACGACTCTTAGAAAAAAGGTCGAAAATGGAAACATGGGGTCCATTGGGGAGTTGTTGTCAACAAACCTATTGAGGATAGACAATGCCTCTCTAGGATTGGGTAAAACATAGATGGGGCTCAAACGCACTCAAAAATGACCCAAAATTCGAAGGTTACCATATGGGCCCTTCGACCCCAAGGGGCAACAGACCCCATGAGGGGCGACTACCATCCCTATTAAGGGTCCTCCGGTAATTTGAGCTCTCTAGCCCCATCAGTTCCGGACCCGCGAAAAAATGATTTTGAGGTGATGACCGGGAAGGGACAAAATTCCGACTTTTCAAAAAAAGGGGGCTCACTGGCCCCGGACCTGTTGGGGTCGCGTCCCCGAAGGGCCCTTCAGCTCATACTAGACCCGGAAGCCCAAACACCCCCAAAAAGTTATTCAAAAAGGAATATCACTCGTGCGAACAATGCTTGCATGGGGCAAATTGGCCCCATGGGGTCCGAGAGGCACCCCATGGAAGGGGCCTCGAACCGATTGGGGGCCCATTGCCCCATCCGTTCCAGAGCACCAAACCTTAAAAGAAAAGGAGTACTCCCCATGGGATTCCCGATGACCGGAGGGGCCATGTCACCCCATGAGGATTTCGGATCGCCCCCTTCCGAGGGTCCCTGTGTCGAATTGGGGACCCTTTGCCTCACTTCTGTCAGGTAGCCATTTTGGCCCTAAAACACTTAGACAATTTTCCAGGACCCAGTAGCCATTTCTGCCCTCCAAGTAGCCAAGTAGCCCTATAAAAATCACCCCTCTTTCCAGCAAGCACGGTTACCATACCTCGGGACCTAGGGACCCCATTTTCCGCACAGGAACTCCCAGAAAGGGGCTCTGTTGACCCCTAGAAGGGCAACTCCCAACAAGGGTCGAAAGTGGATTGGGGTCACCCCTTTAGAAGGGTGTGGTCAGGGTGGGTATTTAGCCCTCTAGCCCCAATACGGCCCCATGGGGCCACAGAGTGTGACCCCAACATTTCTCGCACAGAAAGGGGTCTGGTTTGGCCCCATCCAGTAGGTCTCAGTCCTGACTATAAAAATGTTGGCCCCATCCCTGATGGCCCCTGACCCCACTGGGGCTCTGGGACCCCACAGGGATCGAGATCGCCCCCTTCCAAGGACCCTTTTCCAAATTGGGGTATCCTAGCCTCATCGACCCCGGACCTACAGGTCTTGCACTAGAGGGTGATCACTCAGGAAAATCCTGCCCCAGGGGGCAAACTGGACCCATGGGGCATCAAGGGGGCCCCATCCAAGGTCCTTGTCCCAATTTCAGTTCCGTAGCCCCTTCCACTCCGGAGCTACAAAATTTGCAAAAAGGGTCCAAAAGAGAAAAAGGGGCTATTTCGGAGGGTTCATATCTCGGTACCCGAAGTACTTGGAGACCCTATTTTTTGCCCCCCCCCCCCGACCCCTCGAGGGGTTCTCTTACGATCCCTGGAAAGGCAGGTCCCTAAAGGGACCCACAATAGTTTGGGGCCACCCTCTTAAAAGGGTCATGTCAGGTAACATTTATGGCCCTTAGCCCCAAATGGATCCCACGTGGGCACAGAGTTGGGCCCCACTAATCTTCAAAACAAATAGGGTTAGGTCTGACCCAATCATGAGGGGCTTGACCAGTGGTTAAAAAATTCTAGCCCCACCCAGGGGGACTGATGACCCCAAGGGGACCCATTTGCCCCACAGGGACCGAGAACGGACGTCTCTTAAGCCCCATCCTAAATTGGGGCCCGCTAGCCCATCGATCCCAGCGCTACACGTCTACCAGTGAAGGGTGACCCATTTTTCAACCCAGGCCACAAGGGGCAAACTGGCCCCAGAACCCTCGAAGGTGACCCCTCTCAAGGTCTCTCCCGAACTTTGAGTCTTCTGGCCCCACAAGTTTGGCAGTGACCCCTCTTTTAAAAAGGCTGTTATTCAGGTAGCGAAAATGGCCCTAAAAGGTAGTCAAAATGGCACTTAAACAAAAACGTAAACAATCCCAGAAGTTTGAGAGTGAGCCATTTTTTCAGATTGCGGATCTTCCGGTAGCCAAAACGGCTATTAAAAAACGTTTAAAATCCCCAACTTTCGATTGGTCATATCTCAGGACCGAAAGTACCTAGGAACCCCATTTTTTGGCCCTGGATCCCTCGAAGGGTTCTTGGTTGATCCCCGGAAGAATAGATCCCTAAAGGGGCCGGCAATAGTTTGGGGCCACCCTCTTCAAAGGGTCATGCCGGGATAAGGTTTTTAGCTCTTTGCCCAAACTCAACCCCATGGGGCCATACAGTTGGGCCCAATAATATTAGCCCCTTAAAAAATATGGGGCTGACCCCATCAAGTGGGGCTCAGTCAGCAGTCTAAAAATTCTTAACCACCCTTTGGTGACCCCTGACCCCAAGGGGGCAAATTTGCCCCACAAGATTAGGGAACGGACCCCTCTTATCCCCCAGTCCCAAATGGGGTCCTCTAGCCCCATCGACCCAGAGCTACAAGTCCTCGAGTAAAGGGTGTCACCCTGAAACACTTGGGTCCCAAGGGGGCAAATGAGCCCCATGGGGCTCCAAGCCGCTCTCCTTGAATGCCCCTGCCCAAATTTGGATCCCCTAGCTCCACCCACTCTCGAGCCCCATAACTTGCAAAGAGGGTCGAAATCGGCAAAGTGGGGCTCTGTTGGAGGGTTTATATCTCGGGACAGGAAGTAGCTAGGGATCCCATTTTTTGGCCCTGAACCCCATGAAGGGGTTCTGTCGACACCCTGAAGAACAGGTCCTTTGAGGGGCCGGCAAAAGTTTGGAGTCACCCTCTTAAAAGGGTCATGTCGGGCTAGGGTTTTTAGCCCTTTGCCCCAAATCGACCTCATGGGGCAATGCAGTGGGGCCCCATGATATTAGCCACTCAAAAAATTGGGGGCTGACTCCATCAAATGGGGCTCAGTCGGCAGTCTAAAAGTTCTTAACCCCCCTTTGGGGACCCCTGACCCGAAGGGGAAAAATTTGCCCCCACGTGTGCCTAGACCGAACCCCTCTTAGGCCCCATCCCAAATTAGGGTCCCCTAGCCCAATCAACTTTAGAGCTAGAAGTCCTCCAGTAAAGGGTGTCACTAAAAAAAATTGGCCTTAAGGGGGCAAATGAACCCATGGGGGCTCGAAGACGTTCCCTTTGAAGGCCCCTGCCTAAATTTGGGTCCCCTACCCCCATCCAATCTCGAGCCCCAACACTTCGAAATCGGCAAAAGGGGGCAAATTTCTAGTCTCATATCTCGGGACCGGAAGTACCTAGGGACTCAATTTTTTAGCCCTGGACCCCTCGAAGGACTTTCTGTCGACACCCGGAAGGGCAGGACCAAAAGGGGGCTTTACAATAGTTTGAGGTCACCCTCTTCAAAGGGTCATGCTGGGGTAGGGTTTTTAGCCCTTTGCCCCAAATCGACCCCAAGTGGACACAAAGTGGGGCCCCACTAGTTCTGGAAACGAATAGGGTTAGGTCTGGCCCCATCATGAGGGGCTCGACCAGTGGTTAAAAAATTCTGGGAACTGCTGACCCCAAGGGGGCCAATTTACCCAACAGGGGCCGAGAACGGACCCTTCTTACGCCCCATTCCAAATTGGGGTGCTCTAGCCCCATCGACCCCAGAGCTACACGTTTTCCAGTAAAGGGTGACCTTTCTAAAACTTCTGCCTCGTTGGGGCAAACTGGCCCCAGGGGGCTCGAGAGAGACAACACGGAAGCCCCCTCCCTAATCTTGAGTCCTCTGGCCCCACCCATTTGGCAGTGACGGGTCTTTGAATAAAGCCATAATTCCGGTAGCCAAACCTGCCCTTAAAAGTAACCAAAATTGCCCTTAAAATGTAAAATTCTCCATTTCTCCAATGGGCCATAATTCGGTACCGGAAGTACCTAGGGACCCCATCTTCTCAAAAACTGACCCCAAATGGGGCCCTCTGATGACTCAGCGAAGGCCAGGCCTCATGAGGGGGCCAGAGTGGATTGGCATGACAACTTTAGAAAGGTAGGGTCGTGATAGGTGTTTTGCCCCTTAGGACCCCATGGGGCAACAGAGTGGGGCCAGTCCTTTTGCCACTCGGGAAAAGTCCGGTCTGGCCCCATCAACTTCGGCCCAGTCGGAATTCAAAAAATGTTGGCCCCACTTTTAAGGACCCCTGACCCCAAAAGGGCCGATTTGTCCCAAAGCGACCGAGAACGGACCCCTTTTAGGCCCCATCCCAAATTGGGGTCCTCTAGCCCCATCGACCCCAGACCTACAAGTCCTCCAGTAAAGGGTGTCACCCACTTTGGCCCCACTGGGGCAAATAAGTTCCATGGGGCTCCAAGGCGCTCATCACGAAGGCCCCTCCCCAAATTTGGGTCCCCTAGCCCCACCCATTCTCGAGCCCCAAAACTTGCAAAAAGGGTCGAAATCGGCCAAGGGGGCTCTCTTTGAGGGCTCATATCTCGGTACCGGAAATACCTAGGGACCCCAGTTTTTAATCCTGGACCCCACGAAGGGTCTTCGGACGACCCCTATAAGGGCAGGTTCTTAAATGGTCTCACAATAGTTTGGGGTCACCCTCTTAAAAGGGTCATGTCGGAGTAGGGTTTTTCTTATGTATAGCAACCATTGGTGTAGCACCAATCATCGGGGAACCAGTTTAGGTTGAGACCCAATCGGAATTCCTTGAATGTCTCGCGCACTATCATTCTCTCAACAAAGGGGGCGTTACGCAAGCTTCTCTTACCAGAGGTGGCGTTACGCAAGCGTCGCTTATACCTCTGTCAACGTTTGGAATCACGTGATAATATAATCACATGATATAAACAATTATTCTCGTTTCCTTTCCCTTTAAAAGTAGCGCACAGAACACTGGGTAGAGAATGGCGCACTATGTCGAGTGCACGAGACATTCGAGGCGTTCCGATTGGGTTGGGACCTAGGTAAACTGGTACCCTGTTGATCTCGCTTCTCTCGTGTGAAGCACCAATCAGTAGGGAACCAGTTTAGGACCTATGGTAGTCTCGTGCAACCAGACGCTCGGCTGTCTCCAGAAATCTCCGACGAGCAGAGATTTTCGTTGCAGATTTGCCGAGACAGCCGAGTGTCTGGTTGAACGAGACTAGACCTAGGTCGGGTATGACGTAACAATGGAAGCCGGGAGCGGTATGACGTAGGAATGCAAAAGCGTACAAACTCCCCGTCGAGGCCTCACTGCGTCACCTATGTATAGACATCTCCTATGTGACGCAGTACAATATACAGATTTGTATATTGTGAGTCCGCGATTATCACACGGGCAAATAACACTAAAGAAGTAGTTCGTAGTTAAAGCTTGAAAATATTGACATTAAGAGCATATATATAAAAGTATGGATTTTATTTTAAATATAAAATGATCAAAAGATCATTAAAGAGAAGGGAGACTGTTCAAATTATAGTGTAAAGTAATAAACTTGTTGTTTACGTTCTTGATTTGAACTATTTACGTTTGACATTATGGTTCTTTTTTCGTCATTCTACAGTGACGTCACACAGTATACAATCGCTATCCCATAATGCCTAACTGGAAGAATTTGGTTTGTGAGCAAACGAACTCTGGCGGAAGTTTGAAGAGCGATATGACGTTAAGTCGAGCATGACGTAACAATGGGAGTTATTAGCTTTACGTCGGGAAAATAACGTTAAAAAAATTGAAATAGCAGAGAACACAATGACGTAACAATTGCAGTAATATGTGATATAGGTGTAATGGTATTTTGTAGTATGGGTGGTGGTATGTGGAGTATGGGCAGTGTAATAGTATGTGGTGTATAGGTTGTAGTTGATAGTGTATGGGTGGTATACACCACATACCACCACCCATACAATCACCTATATCACCTCCTATACATACATGGTACCACTGGCACACTTATTATTAACACCTTTAAATACTACGCCGACTTGATCGATTTTTCCCTTGTCATTGCTACGTTATAGCGCTCTTGGCTTTCTCAATTTTTTCTGCGTTATCATTACAACATAGCGCTCCCAACTTCTATTGTTACGTCATATCCGACTTGACGTCACAGGTCTCTTGTATTTTTATATCATACCCTAAACTGGTTCCCCGCTGATTTGCAAGAGAAGCGAGGTCAACAGGGTACCATTTCATATCATACCCGACCTAGTTCATCCCAATCGTAACTACTCGGCTATTTCCGCAACCGCAAATGAACCTCATATGTGGATCGACGCCATCATAGTCTATTACAATGTGTACAGAAATGCAACTATGACGTCACGGGCGTACGTTACAATATGAAACGCGAGCTTTCAAATGCATTTAAGATATCATACATGTCTAAGGTATTCTACCACTATTATTTTTTACTTTTATGTTTATGTATTGGAGTGAGTAAGACGTTAATGATACCAAAACTGAATCTCTGGTGAAAATATAAATAATACATTATACAAGGATTCGGTTTTGGCCTTTTAACCTAATCCACAGGCGCGCTTCCGGCGAAGAAATGCATCAATTTGATGCAATTCTTGCGCCGATCCACGTCCGAGTCTTTTTACCGGTTACGGAAAAAGGCGAGCGCGTGATCCGATTGAGTCCATCCTAATCCTACGTCATTGACATTTTACGTTATAGCGCTAATGGCTTATATTGTTACATCATCACTTGACCTTTGACCCACCTATCAATGCTGTTTATACTTACAAGGAATGTGATATTGCAGAAAAGAAGGATCAATTATACGCGTAACTCTCAATTAGATTTTTCACCCAAGATTTATAATAAATCATTTCTTTTTATGGTAATGTTGGTATATCAGTAACAATTCTGATTACATATACATGTAGTTGCAATGTCTCAAGCTCTCTCAATGCAATGATACATGCTTTTGCCCAAAATATGATGATATATCTTGAGTATATATTTGAATACAGATAAAAATATTATTATCTTACCTTCACTCAGTGGACTTATTGATTAAACTGCAAAATCAAAATAAATGAGGAGCCTTTCTTTTATACTGCAGTCGGAGAGAGAGGGGGAGAAAAAGAAAGGGAGAGAGAGAGAGGGATGAATAGAGAGATAAAGAGGTGAGAATGAGAGAGAGAGATAAAGAGGAGAGGGTAGAGAGTGAAGGGAGAGAGGGGAAGGGTGGTACAGAGAGAGGAGGAAGAAGACAGGAGACATGGAGAGAGAGGAGGAGGAAGGGTGGGGAGAGAGAGGGGCAAGAGAGAAAGGGAAAGACAGGCATGGAGGCATTGAGTAGGGAGAGATAGATTAGACCGAGAGTGAGTGAGAGGAAAGGTGGGAGGAGGTAGACAGACAAGAGAGCGAGAGAAAGAAAGACAAGAGAGCGAGAGAAAGAAAAACAGTAACAACTAACACCCAATATAATATGTGCACACATTCATTTACAAACTATCATAGCTGATGAGCTTAATCAGTCTATCAAAAATTAAAATTCCGTACTAAATGTTGTTTTAATTTGATCTAGTCAATGCAACATGGTGATTATTTCATAACGTTTAAGGATGTCCATGGAGATTTTTTTATCATTACAGTGTAGCGTCATTTCCATTACAGTACGAAGTGTTTCTCATTTACTAGTATTATACATCTTAGTTCCATAGTAATAACTATGCTAGGCGCGAAATACGTTATTGTAATAGCTTCATTTGTGCACAATAGTCCCCAAAGGCAGCTTAGCAAAACACCATAGGAATTGGCTTAGCTGTCCAAGGATTACTAACTCCGTATCTCTAAAAGGCAGATCTTATGAATCGATCTTTGTATAGGAAATCAAAAATACTATCCTTAAAAGGCAGATTAGTACCGTAGCCTACAAATCGTACTACACTCGTCGTTATGCGTTGCTGATTAACTCAGTATCCCTGAAAGGCAGGTTTGCCATAGGGCTCGCTGGGTGGCAAAGCTTATCTGGTATCCCTCAAAAGTAGGTGTTTAGATCGCCCGGGAACCCGGGCTAGTTAAGCCCTATTAATAAACTTGGTATCCCTGAAAGGCAGGTCTAGCATAGGGCTCGCTGGGTGGTAAAGCTTATCTGGTATCCCTCAAAAGTAGGTGACTGTAGCGCCTGGGAACTTGGGCTAGTTGAGCGTCGATAATTAACTTGGTATCCCTAAATGGCAGGTCTGATATAGGGCTCGTTGGGCGACAAAGCTTATCTGATATCCCTCAAAAGTAGGTGACTATAGCGCCTGGGAACTTGGGCTAGTTGAGCGTCGATAATTAAATCGGTATCCCTGAAAGGCAGGTCTGATAAAGGGCTCGTTGGGTGGCAAAGCTTATCTGATATCCCTCAAAGGTAGGTAACTTTAGCGCCTGGGAACTTGGGCTAGTTGAGCATCGATAATTTAGTCGGTATCCCTGAAAGGCAAGTCTGATATAGGGCTCGCTGGGTGGTAAAGCTTATCTGGTATCCCTCAAAAGTAGGTAACTTTAGCGCCTGGGAACTTGGGCTAGTTGAGCGTCGATAATTAACTCGGTATCTCTGAAAGGCAGGTCAGATATAGGGCTCGCTGAGTGACAAAGCTTATCTGGTATCCCTCAAAAGTAGGTGACTTTAGCGCCCGGGAAATTGGGCTAGTTGAGCATCGATAATTAAGTCGGTATCCCTGAAAGGCAGGTCTGATATAGGGCTCGCTGGGTGGTAAAGCTTATCTGGTATACCTCAAAAGTAGGTGTTTAGATCGCCCGGTTACCCGGGCTAGTTGAGCCTTGATAATTAACTTGGTATCCCTGAAAGGCAGGTCTAGCATAGGGCTTGCTGGGTGGTAAAGCTTATTTGGTATCCCTCAAAAGTAGGTGACTTTAGGGCCCGGGAACCCGGGCTAGTTGAGCCTTGATAATTAACTCGGTATCCCTGAAAGGCAGGTCTAGCATAGGGCTCGCTGGGTGGTAAAGCTTATCTGGTATCCCTCAAAAGTAGGTGATTTTAGGGCTCAGGAACCAGGGCTAGTTGAGTCTTGATAATTAACTCGGAATCCCTGAAAGGCAGGTCTAGCATAGGGCTCGCAGGGTGGTAAAGCTTATCTGGTATCCCTCAAAAGTAGGTGACTTTAGGGCCCGGGAACCCGGGCTAGTTGAGCCTTGATAATTAACTCGGTATCCCTGAAAGGCAGGTCTAGCATAGGGCTCGCTGGGTGGTAAAGCTTATCTGGTATCCCTCAAAAGTAGGTGACTTTAGGGCCCGGGAACCCGGGCTAGTTGAGCCTTGATAATTAACTCGGTATCCCTGAAAGGCAGGTCTAGCATAGGGCTCGCTGGGTGGTAAAGCTTATCTGGTATCCCTCAAAAGTAGGTGATTTTAGGGCTCAGGAACCAGGGCTAGTTGAGTCTTGATAATTAACTCGGAATCCCTGAAAGGCAGGTCTAGCATAGGGCTCGCAGGGTGGTAAAGCTTATCTGGTATCCCTCAAAAGTAGGTGTTTAGATCGCCCGGGAACCCGGGCTAGTTGAGCCCTATTAATGAACTTAGTATCCCTGAAAGGCAGGTCTGGGATAGGGCTCGCTGGGTGGTAAAGCTTATCTGGTATCCCTCAAAAGTAGGTGTTTAGATCGCCCGGGAACCCGGGCTAGTTGAGCCCTATTAATGAACTTAGTATCCCTGAAAGGCAGGTCTGGGATAGGGCTCGCTGGCTGGTAAAGCTTATCTGGTATCCCTCAAAAGTAGGTGTTTAGATCGCCCGGGAACCCGGGCTAGTTGAGCCCTATTAATAAACTTGGTATCCCTGAAAGGCAGGTCTAGCATAGGGCTCGCTGGGTGTAGGTGTTTAGATCGCCCGGGAACCCGGGCTAGTTGAGCCCTATTAATGAACTTAGTATCCCTGAAAGGCAGGTCTGGGATAGGGCTCGCTGGGTGGTAAAGCTTATCTGGTATCCCTCAAAAGTAGGTGATTAGATCGCCCGGGAACCCGGGCTAGTTGAGCCCTATTAATAAACTTGGTATCCCTGAAAGGCAGGTCTAGCATAGGGCTCGCTGGGTGGTAAAACTTATCTGGTATCCCTCAAAAGTAGTTTTTAGATCGCCCGGGAAACCGGGCTAGTTGAGCCTTGATAATTAACTTGGTATCCCTGAAAGGCAGGTCTAGCATAGGGCTCGCTGGATGGTAAAGCTTATCTGGTATCCCTCAAAAGTAGGTGATTTTAGGGCCCAGGAACCCGGGCTAGTTGAGCCTTGATAATTAACTTGGTATCCTTGAAAGGCAGGTCTAGCATAGGGCTCACAGGGTGGTAAAGCTTATCTGGTATCCCTCAAAAGTAGGTGTTTAGATCGCCCGGGAACCCGGGCTAGTTGAGCCCTATTAATGAACTTAGTATCCCTGAAAGGCAGGTCTGGGATAGGGCTCGCTGAGTGGTAAAGCTTATCTGGTATCCCTCAAAAGTAGGTGGTTAGATCTCCCGGGAACCCGGGCTAGTTGAGCCCTATTAATGAACTTAGTATCCCTGAAAGGCAGGTCTAGCATAGGGCTCGCTGGGTGGTAAAGCTTATCTGGTATCCCTCAAAAGTAGGTGATTTTAGGGCCCAGGAACCCGGGCTAGTTGAGCCTTGATAATTAACTTGGTATCCTTGAAAGGCAGGTCTAGCATAGGGCTCGCAGGGTGGTAAAGCTTATCTGGTATCCCTCAAAAGTAGGTGGTTAGATCTCCCGGGAACCCGGGCTAGTTGAGCCCTATTAATGAACTTAGTATCCCTGAAAGGCAGGTCTAGCATAGGGCTCGCTGGGTGGTAAAGCTTATCTGGTATCCCTCAAAAGTAGGTGATTTTAGGGCCCAGGAACCCGGGCTAGTTGAGCCTTGATAATTAACTTGGTATCCTTGAAAGGCAGGTCTAGCATAGGGCTCGCAGGGTGGTAAAGTTTATCTGTTATCCCTCAAAAGTAGGTGTTTAGATCGCCCGGGAACCCGGGCTAGTTGAGCCCTATTAATGAACTTAGTATCCCTGAAAGGCAGGTCTAGCATAGGGCTCGCTGGGTGGTAAAGCTTATCTGGTATCCCTCAAAAGTAGGTGATTTTAGGGCTCAGGAACCCGGGCTAGTTGAGCCCTATTAATGAACTTAGTATCCCTGAAAGGCAGGTCTGGGATAGGGCTCGCTGAGTGGTAAAGCTTATCTGGTATCCCTCAAAAGTAGGTGACTTTAGGGCTCAGGAACCTGGGCTAGTTGAGTCTTGATAATTAACTCGGTATCCCTGAAAGGCAGGTCTAGCATAGGGCTCGCTGGCTGGTAAAGCTTATCTGGTATCCCTCAAAAGTAGGTGACTTTAGGGCCCGGGAACCCGGGCTAGTTGAGCCTTGATAATTAACTCGGTATCCCTGAAAGGCAGGTCTAGCATAGGGCTCGCTGGGTGGTAAAGCTTATCTGGTATCCCTTAAAAGTAGGTGATTTTAGGGCTCAGGAACCCGGGCTAGTTGAGTCTTGATAATTAACTCGGAATCCCTGAAAGGCAGGTCTAGCATAGGGCTCGCAGGGTGGTAAAGCTTATCTGGTATCCCTCAAAAGTAGGTGTTTAGATCGCCCGGGAACCCGGGCTAGTTGAGCCCTATTAATGAACTTAGTATCCCTGAAAGGCAGGTCTGGGATAGGGCTCGCTGGGTGGTAAAGCTTATCTGGTATCCCTCAAAAGTAGGTGTTTAAATCGCCCGGGAACCCGGGCTAGTTGAGCCCTATTAATGAACTTAGTATCCCTGAAAGGCAGGTCTGGGATAGGGCTCGCTGGGTGGTAAAGCTTATCTGGTGTCCCTCAAAAGTAGGTGTTTAGATCGCCCGGGAACCCGGGCTAGTTGAGCCCTATTAATAAACTTGGTATCCCTGAAAGGCAGGTCTAGCATAGGTCTCGCTGGGTGGTAAAGCTTATCTGGTATCCCTGAAAAGTAGTTTTTAGATCGCCCGGGAACCCGGGCTAGTTGAGCCTTGATAATTAACTTGGTATCCTTGAAAGGCAGGTCTAGCATAGGGCTCACAGGGTGGTAAAGCTTATCTGGTATCCCTCAAAAGTAGGTGTTTAGATCTCCCGGGAACCCGGGCTAGTTGAGCCCTATTAATGAACTTAGTATCCCTGAAAGGCAGGTCTGGGATAGGGCTCGCTGGGTGGTAAAGCTTATCTGGTATCCCTCAAAAGTAGGTGTTTAGATCGCCCGGGAACCCGGGCTAGTTGAGCCCTATTAATGAACTTAGTATCCCTGAAAGGCAGGTCTGGGATAGGGCTCGCTGAGTGGTAAAGCTTATCTGGTATCCCTCAAAAGTAGGTGGTTAGATCTCCCGGGAACCCGGGCTAGTTGAGCCCTATTAATGACCTTAGTATCCCTGAAAGGCAGGTCTAGCATAGGGCTCGCTGGGTGGTAAAGCTTATCTGGTATCCCTCAAAAGTAGGTGATTTTAGGGCCCAGGAACCCGGGCTAGTTGAGCCTTGATAATTAACTTGGTATCCTTGAAAGGCAGGTCTAGCATAGGGCTCGCAGGGTGGTAAAGTTTATCTGTTATCCCTCAAAAGTAGGTGTTTAGATCGCCCGGGAACCCGGGCTAGTTGAGCCCTATTAATGAACTTAGTATCCCTGAAAGGCAGGTCTAGCATAGGGCTCGCTGGGTGGTAAAGCTTATCTGGTATCCCTCAAAAGTAGGTGATTTTAGGGCTCAGGAACCCGGGCTAGTTGATCCTTGATAACTTGGTATCCCTGAAAGGCAGGTCTAGCATAGGTCTCGCTGGGTGGTAAAGCTTATCTGGTATCCCTCAAAAGTAAGTGTTTAGATCGCCCAGTTACCCGGGCTAGTTGAGCCTTGATAATTAACTTGGTATCCCTGAAAGGCAGGTCTAGCATAGGTCTCGCTGGGTGGTAAAGCTTATCTGGTATCCCTCAAAAGTAGGTGATTTTAGGGCTCAGGAACCCGGGCTAGTTGAGTCTTGATAATTAACTTGGAATCCCTGAAAGGCAGGTCTAGCATAGGTCTCGCTGGGTGGTAAAGCTTATCTGGTATCCCTCAAAAGTAGGTGATTTTAGGGCCCAGGAACCCGGGCTAGTTGAGCCTTGATAATTAACTTGGTATCCTTGAAAGGCAGGTCTAGCATAGGGCTCGCAGGGTGGTAAAGCTTATCTGGTATCCCTCAAAAGTAGGTGTTTAGATCTCCCGGGAACCCGGGCTAGTTGAGCCCTATTAATGAACTTAGTATCCCTGAAAGGCAGGTCTGGGATAGCGCTCGCTGAGTGGTAAAGCTTATCTGGTATCCCTCAAAAGTAGGTGACTTTAGGGCTCAGGAACCTGGGCTAGTTGAGTCTTGATAATTAACTCGGAATCCCTGAAAGGCAGGTCTAGCATAGGGCTCGCTGGGTGGTAAAGCTTATCTGGTATCCCTCAAAAGTAGGTGATTTTAGGGCCCAGGAACCCGGGCTAGTTGAGCCTTGATAATTAACTTGGTATCCTTGAAAGGCAGGTCTAGCATAGGGCTCGCAGGGTGGTAAAGCTTATCTGGTATCCCTCAAAAGTAGGTGTTTAGATCGCCCGGGAACCCGGGCTAGTTGAGCCCTATTAATGAACTTAGTATCCCTGAAAGGCAGGTCTGGGATAGGGCTCGCTTGGTGGTAAAGCTTATCTGGTATCCCTCAAAAGTAGGTGATTTTAGGGCTCAGGAACCCGGGCTAGTTGAGCCTTGATAACTTGGTATCCCTGAAAGGCAGGTCTAGCATAGGTCTCGCTGGGTGGTAAAGCTTATCTGGTATCCCTCAAAAGTAAGTGTTTAGATCGCCCAGTTACCCGGGCTAGTTGAGCCTTGATAATTAACTTGGTATCCCTGAAAGGCAGGTCTAGCATAGGTCTCGCTGGGTGGTAAAGCTTATCTGGTATCCCTCAAAAGTAGGTGTTTAGATCGCCCGGTTACCCGGGCTAGTTGAGCCTTGATAATTAACTTGGTATCCCTGAAAGGCAGGTCTAGCATAGGGCTCGCTGGGTGGTAAAGCTTATCTGGTATCCCTCAAAAGTAGGTGTTTAGATCGCCCGGTTACCCGGGCTAGTTGAGCCTTGATAATTAACTTGGTATCCCTGAAAGGCAGGTCTAGCATAGGGCTCGCTGGGTGGTAAAGCTTATCTGGTATCCCTCAAAAGTAGGTGTTTAGATCTCCCGGGAACCTGGGCTAGTTGAGCCTTATTAAGTAACTTGGTATCCCTGAAAGGCAGGGCTAGCATAGGCCTCGCTGGGTGGCAAAGCTTATCTGATATCCCTCAAAAGTAGGTGTTTATATCGCCCTGGATCTTGAGTTAGTGTGGTCTTAATAATTAACTCGATATCCAAAAGCAGGTTTTGAGGAATGGTCTTTTTAGTGAGTTATAATGTTGAATGAAAGTTTTGAGTTGATTTTGTGTACTGAATGAGGGGGGGAGGGGGGTAATTAAAATAATTTCTATGATTAACTTTTGATCAAAAATACCCTTCTGTACTTTCAAAAATAATTTCTAAAGATATGTTACTTTGACCACCGCTAGATATCATCAGTTTTGCTTTTAATAAGACTTCTTATTAAATATTATTTTTTTCCATGTTGCATTCGCTGTTTTATCTACTTCCTAGGGGCGAGATCGAAAGTTCAATGTCTGACAAAAAAACTAAATTCACATAGTTTTTACGTCCCCCCCCCTATCCGCCCCCACAACGACCCCCTAAACTAGATATGATGAGTGTTTAAACTATAATCGATTAACAAGTAAGAACAAACGAGTATAAATAACTCTGTATACCCTATCTTCTGTTTATTCACAAATGAAAGTGTAGATTAAAACTATCAAATGTTCATTAAAATGTAATATCGTCATGTAGTTTTAACAGTCACTTGTCTTTCTCCTTTTTCGACTAATGTGTAATCGATGTCGGATGAGAGAAACTTACAGAAGTTTTAACACCCCCCCTCCTCCCCCTAACTATTTGAATTTAGATTTTTATCCGAAATCAATCTGTTGATCTCGCCCCTTACAGTTTTTTATATCAAATTTCTTACTGTTTTTAACATCTGAGAGAATTAGGGTTTGATTAATTATGTTAATTAAATAATACTCTGTATACTTTCTATCAAATCGTATTTCTCTCCATATTGCGTTCATTGCTTTATTTATTTCTTACATTTTTAATAGTTCAGCTAATTAGGGTTTAATTAGTAATCTTAATTATTAAAAAAAATCCCAACAATTTTCTTTGCCTTCTTTATCGTAAACACATTTCTTTACGAAATTATTCGACGTACGACTTATCTTTCTATCTATGATCAGGGGCAAGTAACTCGTGGGTCACCTGCTTTTGAGGGATACCATCTAGTCATAACCTCATTATGATCACCGGGAGGAGGATTTAAAGAGATATCTCTTTAACTTAAAGAGATATCTCTTTTTGAAAATTGAAAGAGATGTCTAACTTAAATAGATACCTCTTTTTTTTTTCTTTTTACATTGATGAGATATCTCTTTACGCTAGAGATATATCTCTTTTTTCAAGAGAAAGAGATATCTCTCTAGCGTATTGAGATATCTTTTTTGTCGAAAGAGATAAAGTTTTCTCTTTTTTTAAAAGAGATATCTATTTTGGTTAAAGAGATATCTCCCTAACGTAAAAAGATATATCTAACTTTCAGAGATATCTCTACAACCAATAGATATCTCTCTAGAGTAAAGAGATGTCTCTTTTATTTTTAAGAGATATCTTATTTTACGAATAAATAGTAAAATGGCTTGTCAGATACAATTAGTGTATATAATAGCGGCATTAAGATTAATTATATATTTAAATAATATTAATAATAAATTACAAAAAATAAAAGCAACAGAAAAAAACCCATAAAATAAATTTTAAAAAAAGGAAACAAACAGAAAAAAAGCCACCTCCATTTCAAGTTGTACATAGTAACACCTTCAAGATACTTTTTGTTTTCTATTCCGAGATGCAGATATAATAAATAAATTTACCCACTTAGTTAATGATTTAATTATATAGCTTTAAATACTAGCCTATGAGAAGAAAAGAGTAGTTTTTCATTTATCGAAGTAAAAAAAAAAAATTAAAAAAAACAAAAACAAAACAACAAAAAATACAAAAAAAAAACAAAAAAACACCCCCACCAAAAAACCCACTAATATTTAAATATCTTTCTTTCAAAAATTACTTTCTTGAAAGTTCTCGATAGACTAATTCCCCAGCTAAATATACGTTGACTGTAACTCAGAACGTTCGGGAATCATCGGGATAATGACTTGCCCCGTTCAGAGCCAAGAATCTCGTAGTATCCAGAACTTTCCATAACAGTATATATATAAGCAGCTCTGAATCTACCATGTCAAACAAACGCAGAAATCAACGACAGCTATCAAAGAGAAGAAAGCGTACCAAGGAGGATTCACAAGAAACAGTGAGTGATTATATATATCTGACAGCTACTTTCACTTTCGTGTTTACAAACAATCATGGCTAGTAAAGCTCCAGCGATCGGCATTGATCTCGGAACAACGTTTTCCTGTGTCGGTGTTTTTCAACATGGGAAAGTGGAAATCATTGCTAACGATCAGGGAAACAGAACAACGCCCAGTTATGTGGCATTCACGGACACCGAGAGACTCATCGGAGATCCAGCCAAAAACCAGGTTGCTATGAACGCCACCAATACAATATTTGACGCTAAAAGGCTGATTGGACGTAAATTCACCGACGAAAATGTGCAGTCCGACATGAAGCACTGGCCTTTTACTGTCTTCAACGATGGAGGAAAACCTAAACTTCAAGTGGAACACAAAGGTGAGAGAAAGAGATTTACACCTGAGGAAATCAGTTCTATGGTACTGACAAAAATGAAGGAGACAGCAGAAGCCTACCTAGGGCAGTCCATTCGGGACGCCGTCATTACAGTTCCCGCCTATTTCAATAACGCTCAGAGAGAGGCCACCAAGGATGCCGGAGTGATAGCCGGTCTCAATGTTCTCCGAATCGTGAATGAGCCCACGGCCGCCGCTTTGGCTTATGGACTAGATAAAAACATTTCCGGTGAGAAAAATGTCCTCATCTTTGACCTAGGCGGTGGGACTTTTGATGTGTCTATCCTCACAATAGACGAGGGATCCATATTTGAGGTTCTTTCAACCGCAGGGGACACTCATCTGGGAGGTGAAGATTTTGACAATCGAATGGTGAATCACTTCGTTCAAGAATTTAAACGCAAGTACAGTAAAGACATTTCCAAGAACAACCGTTCCCTGAGACGACTCAGAACGGCCTGTGAACGTGCCAAGAGAACTCTGTCCAGCAGCTCAGAAGGCAACATAGAGATCGACTCTCTCTTCGAGGGAATTGATTTTTACAGTAAAATTACTCGAGCCCGATTCGAGGAATTATGTTCAGATTTGTTCCGTGCCACCTTAGAGCCGGTAGAAAAAGCTCTGAGAGATGCCAAGTTGGACAAATCCAAAATTCATGAAGTAGTTCTGGTAGGAGGATCCACAAGAATTCCTAAGATCCAAAAACTGCTACAAGATTTCATGGGTGGCAAAGAATTGAACAAGTCCATTAATCCAGACGAAGCCGTGGCCTACGGTGCTGCTGTTCAGGCTGCCATTTTAAAGGGAGACAGAAGTGATGCCATTAAAGATGTTCTCCTGGTGGATGTCACTCCCCTATCTCTGGGTATTGAAACTGCCGGAGGTGTCATGACCAAAATCATCGAACGAAATGCTAAAATTCCAACCAAGGCATCCCAGACGTTTTCCACCTATTCTGATAACCAGCCTGGAGTGTCCATTCAGGTATTTGAGGGTGAACGAGCAATGACCAAAGACAATAACAAACTGGGTACATTTGAACTGAACGGAATTCCTCCAGCACCTCGAGGTGTCCCACAGATCGAAGTGGAATTTGACATTGATGCCAACGGAATCCTGAATGTCTCAGCCAAAGACAAGAGCACTGGCAAATCCAACCACATCACCATCACCAACGACAAAGGTCGCCTTAGTAAGGCTGACATCGAGAGAATGGTGAGCGATGCCGAGAGGTACAAAGAGGAGGATGATAAACAACGACAGAGGATAGGAGGGCGGAATCAGCTGGAGTCCTACGTCTTCTCTGTCAAGCAAGTAACAGAGGAAAATGGCGACAAACTCCAGTCTGAAGACAAAGAGACCATTTCCAGTGTGTGCAGTGAAACTCTGTCCTGGCTCGACAACAACGCCTTAGCAGAAATTGACGAGTATGAATTCAAACTGAAGGAGGTTCAGAAAGTGTGTTCTCCCATCATGGCCAAACTTCATCAAAATGGTTGCTCAGAAAATCCAAATTTTGGGGACTCTAATCAGGGACCCACTGTAGAGGAAGTGGACTAAACCGAGATTTTATTTAAGTTGATACAGCAGTTTCAATGAAAGACTATTTATGTATGCCCATTATAAATCAGTGTCAACAGCATTGACTTTGTAAGGTTTGTTGTGATTGTGTGATTGAGAATTCGAGGAAATGAACATGTTATTTAAAATGTATTTTTTGTTAAAATAAATTTTATATGAAAATTGAAATTGGTCATTTTTCATATCACACTGATTGTTGTCATTTCATCAATATTAAAGGATTCTGCTTGAAGCAATCTAATTAAAATTAGAATTTGGCTCTTCTCCTCGCATATTTACTGTATAATCAATTTGTTTGATAACAAAGAGACAAAAAGATCTTTTAAGGAAAATATTTTCACAATATGAGCCATCAGAACTCCTGACACAGGGGCCATAAATTTCACATTTTTTGGAGGAAGTATCATTTGTCATCTTGTGTAGTGTAGACTCAAGTTTGTTCAAATCAAGACCAGTAAGTCCCATAGTAGGACTGCATTAGGAAATGAAAAGTTTTGCATATCAATAATTAATATAGCATCTAAACGGTGCAAAACTACACGTTTTGAGGTTCCTGCTTTCTGAGCTAAGGGGCAGGACTAAAACTTTTCATTTTTAAATCATCCTCTAAAAGACAAACTGCGTAACATTATGAGGAACACAAGAGTCTTCTAAAGTTGTGAAATTCATGGCCCCTGGGTCAAGGATTCTTAGTATTTGGACAGGGTTCTATGCATCATAGAAAATGTGTGACTTCTTCTCCGACTCCTGTACATCATACCAAGTGAATAGTAATATCAACCAGAAAAGTGAAATCAATCGCCCTTGTGTCGGGTTCAAGCCACAGGGTGTGTCTGTTTAGTGAAAATGCATAAAATCTTTACACCTGAAGATTTAGCACATGAACAGGCTGCAGAGTTAGATTGAACAGGCTGTACCAAATTTGTAAAAATCATGGCCCTTGGGTCACGAGTTCAGGCTCCCGGGTCATGAGTTCAGGCCTCAGTGTATCTTGACTTTGGATGCCATATTGAGGTCACCGAAGTTTTTTCTGTTAGAAATATCTGATCGAAGCTGCAATGAGAGGATGGTGGTATTTTACATGAAGGATTATGATAACCTGACAACCTATTTAGACTCTGAATAATAATGAAGGATTATGATAACCTGACAACCTATTTAGACTCTGAATAATAATGAAGGATTATGATAACCTGACAACCTATTTAGACTCTGAATAATAATGGATTATGATAACCTGACAACCTATTTAGACTCTGAATAATAATGAAGGATTATGATAACCTGACAACCTATTTAGACTCTGAATAATAATGAAGGATTATGACAATCTAATTGAAATTAGATGTTAGATCCGCTTGCATACTCGCTACACAAACGTCTAACAACATCCCGTAGAGGGTCACGTCAGAGGTCAAATTCGATTGACCAATGAAATCACCGCTGACAAAATCATTGAATGTTTGTTGAAGCGATAAGTCTAGAGTGATACCGAATTTGATCTCTGACGTGACCCTCTATGGGATGTTTTTAGATGTTTGTGTAGCAAGTATGCGAGCGGATCCAACATCTTATTTTAATTAGATTGGGATTACGATAACCTGACAACCTATTTGGACTTTGAACCAGTCATTTGGTTAAGGGAAATTATTGATGAAAAAGATAGTTATCCAGGACATGATTTTGCCTTAGAGAAATTTGAAAGGAATTGAACATCAATTTAAAAAAACAACCAAAATACAAATCTGACAATGTTCAGTAATCAAAGTTATAATAAATAACAATAATCTTGAAACAATTTATTGTAAGCATATTTGCAATGGAACAACAAAAAAATTTAAAATAACAGCAATCCATATATAAAATGAGAGTATAGATATGTGTATTCCGGTTAATGAACACTGAAAAGAAAATGCAAAAATCCGCTGCCATAAAATCACATCTGAATCAATCAATACATATAATTTTATCCTCATCACTCAACAACTGCTTATAGCATTTATAATTTCATTGTCAGCCACTTCTTTGGGTTTTCCTTCAGAATTTTATCAAGGGAGGACTGGGAAACCCCTCTGTTTATCAGGTGAGGAATCACATTAATAAGGATGTGAGAGTAGCCATGGCCTCCGTATTTCATCTGTAAAACATTAGATAAAGAAATTACACAAAGTAAACTAACCCTAACCCTAACCCTGACGTATACCGTAAAAGAACAATTGTTAGTGAGGATTTAATTTTAGCATTATTAGTAAGGGTGTTGAGATTACTTAAATTGAATATTCCATACTGGAGGTAATAATCTTCTTGGAATTATAAAGTTGCTAAAATTAGCTCTAGCTAAATTTGTATACCCATTTTTAGGGAAAATTTGCCAAATTTGTGTCTCACTAAAAATTTCACTTGTATGGTATATTATGACTGATAGTGCCTTGATCTGAAGTATTGGATCATGTCTTGTTTACAGGTGCTGATCATTAGATCCGATTCATGTCTCGTTTAATCTGATGATCCGCACCTGTAATTTCAACTCTTCGGATCAAGTTATTATAGTAAAGGAAGTCATGGTGCACCAATCCAGCTGGAATGCAGACTGAAGTTGCATTCCTCCGAGAGGAGGTTGTGACTAAATTTCAAAGCAAAATCTGTATCTGTAACAAAAACAAGGTTTTTCTACTAAATGATACTCGACCTTTAACCTTGAGAAACCATAGACATCCTCCGCTTTGCATAGGGTGTATGTGTCGGTCCTAGCCCCAATGGTGCAATCTGTATCCTGCTTACAAGGTTTTCCTTCTAAATGCTACTACAACCTTGACCTTTGAGAACAAAATGTGAACTCCACCTGGCATAAGGAGTATATGTACCAAGTTTGACTGTCCTAGCCCTAATAGTTCAGCTTGTATTATGTTTACAAGGTTTTCCTCATAACTGGTACTACGACCTTGACTTTTGACATTGAAAAACAATAATTATAGGTATCTTCATGGTGATCAAATGCACCAAGTTGTAAGATTCTGAGCTTATGGTTCATTTTGCATTTTGCCTACAAGTTCTGGACAGACAGATGATGCCATACCATAATACGTCTCATCTTTGACAGGCTTATAAAAATGATGGGCATAAAATACAAGAGTACATGGGCGACATCACTCACCTGAATCACCTTGGCCCAGATACAAAGATTTTCCCTATATATTTGCATGTAAAACTTTGATCCCTATCGTGGCTTGACCTATCCCAGGGGACTATAATTTTTACAAACTTGAATCTTCACTATGTCAGAAAGCTTTCGTGCAAATGTAATGTAAAACATTGATCCCCTATTGTGGCCCCACCTGTCTCCCCAAAGGAGGGGGGGGGGGGGGCATGATTTTGACAAACTTGAATATGCTTTATGTAGGGAAGCTTTCATGTAAATGTAAACTTTTCTGGCCAAGTGGGCTTGAGAAGAGTTTTGAAGATTTTCCCTGTATATTTGTACATATAATTAAAACTTTCATTCCCATTGTGGCCCCATCCTACCGCCTGGGGCCATGCTTTTAACAAATTTGAATATGCACTATGTTAGAAAGCTTTCATGTAAATTTGTACTTTCCTGGCCCAGTGGTTCTTGAGAGGAAGATTTTCCAAGATTTTCCATATATTTGTATGTAAAACTTTGATCTTCTTTTGTGGTCCCATCCTACCCCTGGGGTCATGATTTTAACAAACTTGAATCTGAACTATGTCAGGAAGCTTTCATGTTATTTGCACTTTCCTGGCCCAGTGGTTCTGGAGAGAAAGATTTTTAAAATTCGTTAATGTATTTTCACTATTTTGCTCTTATCTCCGCTTGGAGAAGGGCTTAGCCCTGCATTGGTACACACTTGAATCCCCTTCACCCATAGATGCTTTGTGCCAAGTTTGATTGAAAATGGCCCAGTGGTTCTGGAGAAGAAGATGAAAATGTGAAAAGTTTACGACGGACAACGGACAAGTTTCGATCAAAAAAGCTCACTTGAGCCTTCTGCTCAGGTGAGCTAAAAAGCTTGAATCTACATAATATTTTGCTATATATATATCTCTAAAACTGTTTAACCTGACCCCCATGTAATCTGTTTCACTGAGAATGACAACCCAAATAAGCTGACAACACAACATTTGTCTCCTAAGTCTGTCATATTAGACAAGTTTTCCTGGATTCAATCTTCATGTACATAAACTAGGAAGTTAGTGAAGGTTCAAGGTTGTTCCTTGTGGAAGAACTGTCATTCTTTGATAAAATTTGAGGTCAGGAATAAATGTACTGGTTTAACTATTGCTGCAGATTTATTACTAGCAAGTATTTGCAGCATTAAAACTGCCCTAAAAACAGATGCTTGAGATCAAATTTAAGAGCAATATCTGCATTTGTAACAAAAAAAGTCTGGGAAATTTTTGGACCTACTTTTAGGCCTAAAGTAGGTCACAGTTCATCAATCCAGCTTAAATACAAACTCACTCATGCTTTTTGAAGAAGAAATTGTGACCAAATTTCAACACTGTAGATGCACCCGTTATGGAAAAAAGTCAGTAAAACATGACCTTGAACTGACACACAGATGGACCAATCCAGCTGAAATGCAAACTGCACTTGTATACCTCTTAGAGGAAGCTTGTGACTAAATTTCAGGGCAATATCTGTATCCATGCTGAAAAAAAGTCCAGAAAACTGTTTGACCAACTTTTAGCTCTAAGTAGGTCACCAACAGACAGATTAATCCAGCTGAAATGCATACTGAACTTGTCTTCCTCCGAGAGGAAGTTTGTGACTAAATTTCAGGGCAATATCTGTAAGAGTAACGAAAACAGTTTGGAAACAGTTTGACCTACTATTAGCCAAAAAGTATGTCAAGGGCCAGCTGAAAAGCAAACTCCCTTTTGCGCTTCTTGAAGGAGATATTATGACCAAATTTAAAAGTTGTACATCCCTTGTTACGGAAAAAAGTCCAGAAAACATTACTTTGAACAACTAGCCAGACAGATGAACACACACATGTACAGTGCCACAACATACTGTAAACGTATTATATTTGGCGTGTACGATATTTGGCGGAAATCGTTTTTTCAACAAGTAGCGTAGATTTGATTTAGCGCATTCCTGAATTACTTTAAACATCTAGATTTACGGATGGCATTTAGCGATGTACTTGATTTAGCGGAAGCTGCGTTCCGCCAAAGGCGCTAAATAGAATACACAGCCAAATGTAATACATTTACAGTAATACGTCCCATCTCATGACGGGTGTATAAAAAAAACCATGAAAAACGTGTGTGTCAAGCAACATGGGTACATCTCTTACAGCTACTGAGTTCTAGAGTGTGACAGACAGACAGACAGATGACCAACGCTATGCTTCATAGCTGACACATAAACTTACCAGCCTGTGTTTGGTGTGTATATCATGAGCGATAAGAATTTTGTCCTCGTAGCCTTGTTCTATCAGGAACTTAATCCTCTGAATTCTTTGAGCATCGCTTGGCATGTCCACTTTCAGATTTTGGGTATACATAGAGGTCTCGATGCCAAACAAATCATATTCACAGTAACTGCCAAGTGCAGCGAATTCTGCCAGCTCCTCCTCATCATGAAATGTTCCTATTGATAGAAGCTTCTGATTAAGATCATTTGTTATACTATAAAATGTCCCAGAACAAAAATTCATGGATACTGTTATGACTCATAAATATCACAAGAGTAAAGAAAGTAACACAGTCGATTCCTTATTTTACGTGAAAACTCACTGGGGCGAAATGTTTCGAGTCAAATTGCGTGAATGTGAATTCGGTTGTGGTCTGTTGATTAGGAGTTCTTAAATGTATTTTAACAGAAAAATAAAAGCAAATAATTTTATTTCACGAGTGATGCCTCTTACGAAATAACATGATAACAAGCAAAGCTCGTGTCGCTTTGTGACACGACAAGCTCGCTCCAATGATTACACAATTGAATCCCGTAATTTGCTCTTCATCAGCTGAAAATTGATGGGGACTACCCATAATGCTTCCGAAAAATTTTTGCCGTCACTGCGGAATACTTCATTGCCAACCCCATGATAGATAAAACAAATAAAAATAGTTTGTAAAGTACCATAAATGTTTTAAATTCAAGACAAGCTTTCCAATACCTTTGTACATTTTGTTGTGGATAACATTGCTTGGTTTGAAAGAAAAACAATTGCAGCTAATAATGACCTCACAATGAACTGTTACATCAACAGTGTTATATTTCCCGCATTAAATGAATAGACACATTTTAGAAATGCCCGAAGTCGTGTTGCAAGATCTTATTGGTCTTTGCTCGTCTCAACGGTCACACCGTAAAACACATTAAATTCCTTGTGTATATTTCGGAATCTACAGTAAAAGAGGACAAGGTTTGCATGTTTCATGAACTTACGATTTATTTATTTATCATCCCACAATACAATATAACTGTACGGTCATTTAATCTACATTACATGAGAATACCGACATATTAACATTTTTGATATGTTGTACTCATGTGGTTCTTGGGAAGAAGAACTAAAACAAATTTCATATACAATCCTGTGTGAAACTTTTAACCCCTAACATATTCATTCGATGTGTGAACATATAAACTAAAACTTTAACCCCTAACTTATTCATTTCATGTGTGGACATATAAACTAAAACTTTTAACCCCTAATTTATTCATTTCATGTGTGGACATATAGACTAGCTTGAATCTTATCATACAATGTGTTTCCCTCTAAGAATCTTGCCCTATTTATTACTTATTTTGCCTTAAAAATGGGCATGACCCTTCAATTGAATCCCCTTTACCCAAAGATTCTTTGTGACAAGTTTGATCAAAATTGACTTCGTGATTTTTGAGATGTTGAAAAAGTAAAAAAAATGTGAAAACTTAACAGACAGAATATCAAGATTCATATGCGTTGTTTACAACTGCATTGCATTCATGAGGAAATGGCTATCATTGTAAATGGTACAGATATTGAAGAGAAAAACATTGGAAATGTAGATATTTTCCATTAGGGCTGTTCCATTAAAACATATGAGGTACCCGGGGACGGCAATTAAAAAAAAATCTATGGGTGCTTGTCATTGGTAGAAAATTTCATCTATGGTGGGTACCTACTGCCAGAAAACTGCATCTGTGGGTGGTTGTTTTGATAAAATCTTTTATTTTTTTTTTACTGAAACTGAGAGGAATGCAACAAGAGAAGGGAAGGGTTGAAAGTAGAATGTGAAACAAACGCCGTTTTTTGTCTTCGTTTTATCTCGGTCGATGAGGTTCCGCGATCCGGTTATCGTTTCCGGTTTGACTCTAAAATTATAGCGACCGGAAATTAGGATTATCTCCCTTGTCCAAAATGGAAAACGAAACCTGCTTGTGGTCCATTGAAACGGTTTTTGATTTTTTTCTAGCTGCAATAATGTAGCCCTATCCAATTTTTTTTATTCTGACGTTTTTGGAATGAGGCTACAATTCCATAGGATCTCCGTAATGGTGCAAAATAATTTTATGAATAACCGATAATAAACTCTGTGTATTAGATCTCGTCCCAAATGTTGTTTACACCAAAAGGAGTACCAACTTTGTGCTCGGGCATGTCTAATAAAGGTGTTTTTCATTAATTATAATGCACAGTATGCAAAATTCTTCGTCTGCTCCGCCATGCTTGTTATCACGAAATCTCGTAGGTGGATCTAATGAAAAAGCTAAACATTGACAATCGGCGCGAAAATGTAGTTACTTGAGCCACTTCGACAAAGAAAGGAAAATCATATTGTTGCAGTCTGCTGTTCGGTTTTTAACTTGATATTAAATTCAAACCTTTTCAATACCGACGAAATAGCTTTCGCCTCCATACTTGTCCATTGATGTAAATACTACTTTATATGGCATATGCAAATGACTTGACAATCGGAAGTTGAAAGTATTTGATGGAGAGTGACCCAGATATATTGTCAAGCTCAGATCTTGCACCTATCAGTAATGTTATAGGAGTAAAAGAAGACAGAATAGTGAAGATGTCAAAGAAAAGGAACGAAATAAACTAGAGCAGAAGAAATTGTTAGATAATATTGTTACTAACAATTGCTGAGTTAAAGGTATTGCACACACACTTTCAAAAGCCAACACACACTGGAAGAAAATCTAAGGCAGACTTTTTAGTTGCTGTGGACAAGGAAATCAAAAGTAGAAATATATCTGATACTTCTTTATATGAGACACTGGAAAAACTTTTCCCTCAAAAGTATAGGAAGTCAAAATCGTGACATTGAATTTCAGAGATTTGCAGCTAGTTTTACCTATTATTTTATAGACATGGTTTTGAATTCTAGGCATTTGTTACCGATGTATACACAAGTCAGTGACTTTTTTAAAGCAATATGCAATGGCCTTTCTTGAACAGTCATATTACAATTAAATTTGACAAATGCTTTATCCAATTTTTGAATAGCCATTTTTATAGAATTTGTCTTTGTCAAATTGGCAACTTATTTGGATTGGCATTATCATTTTCAATTTTGTGTCCACCCTGGGTGATTTGGTATGTAAAAAAGTCGGTGATTGTTGTGTAGCATGCCAATTCAAATAATTGACTTAATGTTGGAGTATAAAGTGCCAAAGTTAGAGTTTGGACAATCTATATAGTTTTGGTTGTGCACTGTTTTTTGTATAAAGATTAGAACTGTATTTTGTGTTGATATTTGTTATATATTTTGTGTTGAAGTTTAAAGAATATTTTTCCAATCATTAAAACTTGTTCTACCTGTTCATATTAGTATTTGTCATCTTATGTTGAACTATGACTACAGAATTATAGATTTTAATGGGGTTAGTTACCCAACACCATTACTAGCATAAATTTCACTCATTTAATTTTCTTTAAATTTTGTTTTATACTCATCTACTTTGACCAATGAAGGAAAATTTATATTAATTTCAAGAAATTTCAACCACACATTTTCATTTGAATAATTTCAATAGATATATATTCTATGTTATTTGAATGGTGATGAGACCCAAGATACTCTTCTCTTTACTATCATGCTTGGGAACATCTGAAAATAGACCTCTATTCAGGGGTTATAAATAGTCATTCATACATGTTGAATTTAAAGAAAAAGTGTATTTCATATTTATTTCACTTCTATGGGTGGTGCCGCACTATCTAAAATTGCTTCTGTGAGTGGTCCCTCATTACATTTTTATGCTTCTATGGGTGGTTACCCAAATTTTAAAATGCCTTCCCTGGGTACCTCATATGTTTTAATGGAACAGCCCTTATTTCCAACTATAACGGTATTCTATTTCTGTATTGGGAGAACAGGGAGAAAAGTAAGTACACTATGTTTTTGTAATGGAATGGGCAGATATTTTATTGATGGTTAATAACTGTCTAAATGAGCCATGACAGACATTTTATAGCTGGTTACTAACTGTCTAAATGAAACATGACAGATATTTTATAGTTTGTTACTGACTGTCTAAATGAGACATGACAGATATTTTATAGTTTGTTACTAACTGTCTAAATGAGCCATGACAAGTTTGTCGACATCTCCCCCGGCTTCCTGGTAAATCCGGACAATTTCAAACGGAGCCTTGGAGTTCCTGCCTGGGTGTATCATGACTGGACACTGAAGTTCACTCTGAACACTGGCTGAGGCTTGGATGGCTATCTTCTCACTTTCTGGATCATAAAAAAACACCCCAAAACAGTCAGTTTACAGAATCAATGTAGAACTATATAACAGCTACATGTCAGTGTACAGAATCAACTGTAGAACTATATAACAGCTACATGTCAGTCAGTTTACAGAATCAACTGTAGAACTATATAACAGCTACATGTCAATCAGTGTACAGAATCAACTGTAGAACTATATAACAGCTACATGTCAATCAGTGTACAGAATCAACTGTAGAACTATATAACAGCTACATGTCAGTCAGTGTACAGAATCAACTGTAGAACTATATAACAGCTACATGTCAGTCTACAGAATCAACTGTAGAACTATATAACAGCTACATGTCAGTGTACAGAATCAACTGTAGAACTATATAACAGCTACATGTCAATCAGTGTACAGAATCAACTGTAGAACTATATAACAGCTACATGTCAGTCAGTGTACAGAATCAACTGTAGAACTATATAACAGCTACATGTCAGTGTACAGAATCAACTGTAGAACTATATAACAGCTACATGTCAGTGTACAGAATCAACTGTAGAACTATTTAACAGCTACATGTCAGTCAGTCTACAGAATCAACTGTAGAACTATATAACAGCTACATGTCAGTTTACAGAATCAACTGTAGAACTATATAACAGCTACATGTCAGTCAGTGTACAGAATCAACTGTAGAACTATATAACAGCTACATGTCAGTCAGTGTACAGAATCAACTGTAGAACTATATAACAGCTACATGTCAGTCAGTTTACAGAATCAACTGTAGAACTATATAACAGCTACATGTCAGTCAGTGTACAGAATCAACTGTAGAACTATATAACAGCTACATGTCAGTCAGTGTACAGAATCAACTGTAGAACTATATAACAGCTACATGTCAGTGTACAGAATCAACTGTAGAACTATATAACAGCTACATGTCAATCAGTGTACAGAATCAACTGTAGAACTATATAACAGTTACATGTCAGTCAGTGTACAGAATCAACTGTAGAACTCTATAACAGCTACATGTCAGTGTACAGAATCAACTGTAGAACTATTTAACAGCTACATGTCAGTCAGTGTACAGAATCAACTGTAGAACTATATAACAGTTACATGTCAGTCAGTGTACAGAATCAACTGTAGAACTATATAACAGCTACATGTCAGTGTACAGAATCAACTGTAGAACTATATAACAGCTACATGTCAATCAGTGTACAGAATCAACTGTAGAACTTTATAACAGCTACATGTCAGTGTACAGAATCAACTGTAGAACTATTTAACAGCTACATGTCAGTCAGTTTACAGAATCAACTGTAGAACTATATAACAGCTACATGTCAGTCAGTGTACAGAATCAACTGTAGAACTATATAACAGCTACATGTCAGTCAGTGTACAGAATCAACTGTAGAACTATATAACAGCTACATGTCAGTGTACAGAATCAACTGTAGAACTATATAACAGCTACATGTCAGTTTACAGAATCAACTGTAGAATTATTTAACAGCTACATGTCAATCAGTGTACAGAATCAACTGTAGAATTATTTAACAGCTACATGTCAGTCAGTGTACAGAATCAACTGTAGAACTATATAACAGCTACATGTCAGTCTACAGAATCAACTGTAGAACTATATAACAGCTACATGTCAGTCAGTGTACAGAATCAACTGTAGAACTATATAACAGTTACATGTCAGTCAGTTTACAGAATCAACTGTAGAATTATTTAACAGCTACATGTCAATCAGTGTACAGAATCAACTGTAGAATTATTTAACAGCTACATGTCAGTCAGTGTACAGAATCAACTGTAGAACAATATAACAGCTACATGTCAGTCTACAGAATCAACTGTAGAACTATATAACAGCCACATGTCAGTTTACAGAATCAACTGTAGAACTATATAACAGCTACATGTCAGTCTACAGAATCAACTGTAGAACTATATAACAGCTACATGTCAATCAGTGTACAGAATCAACTGTAGAATTATTTAACAGCTACATGTCAGTGTACAGAATCAACTGTAGAACTATATAACAGTTACATGTCAGTCAGTCTACAGAATCAACTGTAGAACAATATAACAGCTACATGTCAGTCTACAGAATCAACTGTAGAACTATATAACAGCTACATGTCAGTCAGTGTACAGAATCAACTGTAGAACTCTATAACAGCTACATGTCAGTGTACAGAATCAACTGTAGAACTCTATAACAGCTACATGTCAGTCAGTGTACAGAATCAACTGTAGAACTCTATAACAGCTACATGTCAGTCAGTCTACAGAATCAACTGTAGAACTCTATAACAGCTACATGTCAATGCTTTCGCTCCATTATGATCTCTACACCTAGCAGCTGTGTCTCTGAGACTATAGACACAATTGCTTTGTCTGTGACCAAAATTGCCTCTGACAGAATTTTTATAATACTCATTAAGCATCCTCCTTGAATGTTAAAGTCTGAAATATTGTATGGTGATGCACAGCCAGCATAATCACAGTATCATGCAATCCTCCAAATATTTTGTAAGAAAAAAATTGCCAGGCTACATCACCGGGTGATAGCTTACTCCCAAGTGGCCAGCTACACCCCTCACCCCCCCAGTGATAACTTACTCCCAAGTGGCCAGCTACCTCCCCCCCACGGCCGGTGATAACTTACTCCCAAGTGGCCAGCTACACCCCCCCTCCCACACGACCGGTGATAACTTACTCCCAAGTGGCCAGCTACATCCCCCCTCCCCCGGTGATAGCTTACTCCCAAGTGGCCAGCTACCCCCCCCCCACGACCGGTGATAACTTACTCCCAAGTGGCCAGCTACATTCACCCCCAGTGATAACTTACTCCCAAGTGGCCAGCTACATTCACCCCCAGTGATAACTTACTCCCAAGTGGCCAGCTACACCCCCCCACACCCCGGTGATAACTTACTCCCAAGTGGCCAGCTATTCCCCCCTTCCCTCCCACGACCGGTGATAACTTCCTCCCAAGTGGCCAGCTACACCCCCCCACCCCCCGGTGATAACTTACTCCCAAGTGGCCAGCTACCTCCCCCCCACGGCCGGTGATAACTTACTCCCAAGTGGCCAGCTACACACACCCCCCCCTGTGATAACTTACTCCCAAGTGGCCAGCTATATCCCCCCAGTGATAACTTACTCCCAAGCTTCCAAGTGGCCAACTACACCCCCCCCCCACCCCCCGGTGATGACTTACTCCCAAGTGGCCAGCTACATCCGACTTCTCCAATGATGCCACATCTGATGCCCCCGCCCTCTGCTCCGTGGAGAAGGTCGGTCTTCATGACCTCCTCCATTTCTTCTGACGTCATTTTCAGTGTCTCTGGTCGAGATGACTCTACATAAAATCCTGTAAAAACAAAATCCTCTCCAACATTACTTTTTCATTGTGTTCTTTTAACAGACTAAGAATGTATTTCAGAAAATTTCAGGTTATTTGCATGTGTTGTAAATCCAGCACTATTTAGTCAATAAATGTGTATGCATTAAATCAGTATTAGATATCATGTTCCGTTTTTAAATATGTATATTATATCTTAAAATTTATAATTCAGTTTCCATTATCATTGAATATTCTTTGATGAAACTGATATTTTTAAAAAATCACTGCAGTAACTTCAAAGATCAAACTAGAAAGAGTCATAGAATGAGCCTGTTTGTTCAGTTTAGTAGTTTTGTTTGACATATCCTCAATCCCATGGGGATCCAGGTTAGAATATGTCCTCAGTACCCATTGCTTGTTGTAAGAAGTGACTAAATGGGACCCCTAAAGGCACTCTAAATCGTCCCATGGGGATCTGGGTTAGAATATGTCCTCAGTACCCATTGCTTGTTGTAAGAGGCGACTAAATGGGGTGGTCCTTTGGATGAGACAAAAACTGAGGCGGTATAGCACGATAAAGATCCCTCCTTCCTCATAGGCCATAAGTGCCGAGCATAGGCATAAATTTTGCAGCCCTTCACCAGCAATGATGACATAGATCTCCATAAGAGTGAAAGATTCTCAAGTGGAATGTTAAACAATATACGACTAACCCACTACATACTTGACAGGAATAGCTTAGCAAGGCGACCTCAAAATATCTGCTGACCCATTCTTGACTATATATGGTATTAAAGATTTGAGTCGGCAAGTACACAAAAGCTATTTTTCTATTCTGAAAATGTTACAGTTTAAATTCTCCCTCCATATGGTCTCTAAATGAAGAACACGACTAGTTTACTTGAGAACAAGGAAACTAGACACAGATATACCAACAAAATATAGAGCTGAAAGTTGAGTAATGACAAAAAATAATTTTAGCCCAACATCCATATTTTTGTAATCCCCGGTACTTATTCTCATTGATGGTTCCTAATCTAAGTTGATGATGAAATTTCAGTTGACTTGTGTAATTTACATGAATTGGGCTTATTCATGCCGTAGATGCATGCAAGTTGAACTGACTTTGGTAAACCTTAAATACTAATGATTGCACATGTGTAGTGACTATATTTACCTGTGTATTAATGACTACACATGTGTATTGACTATATTTACCTGTGTATTAATGACTGCACATGTGTAGTGACTATATTTACCTATGTATTAAAGACTACACATGTGTAGTGACTATATTTACTTGTGTATTAATGACTACACATGTGTATTGACTATATTTACCTGTGTATTAATGACTGCACATGTGTAGTGACTATATTTACCTATGTATTAAAGACTACACATGTGTAGTGACTATATTTACTTGTGTATTAATGACTACACATGTGTAGTGACTATATTTACCTGTGTATTAATGACTGTACATGTGTAGTGACTATATTTACCTGTGTATTAATGACTGCACACGTGTAGTGGCTATATTTACCTGTGTATTAATGACTGCACACATGTAGTGACTATATTTACCTGTGTACTAATGACTACACACGTGTAGTGACTATATTTACCTGTGTATTAATGACTACACATATGTAGTGACTATATTTACCTGTGTACTAATGACTGTACATGCAGTGACTATATTTACCTGTGTACTAATGACTGTACACGTGTAGTGACTATATTTACCTGTGTACTAATGACTATACATGTGTAGAGACTATATTTACCTGTGTACTAATGACTGTACATGTGTAGTGACTATATTTACCTGTGTATTAATGACTGTACATGTGTATTGACTATATTTACCTGTGTACTAATGACTGCACATGTGTAGTGACTATATTTACCTGTGTATTAATGACTGTACATGTGTATTGACTATATTTACCTGTGTATTAATGACTGTACATGTGTATTGACTATATTTACCTGTGTATTAATGACTGTACACGTGTAGTGACGATATTTACCTGTGTACTAATGACTGTACATGTGTATTGACTACAGTCACCTGTGTACTAATGACTGTACATGTGTAGTGACTATATTTACTTGTGTATTAATGACTACACATGTGTAGTGACTATATTTACCTGTATTAATGACTGCACACATGTAGTGACTATATTTACCTGTGTACTAATGACTGTACATGTGTAGTGACTATATTTACCTGTGTATTAAAGACTACACATGTGTAGTGACTATATTTACCTGTGTACTAATGATTGCACATGTGTAGTGACTATATTTACCTGTGTACTAATGACTACACCTGTGTAGTGACTATATTTACCTGTGTATTAATGACTGTACACGTGTAGTGACTACAGTCACCTGTGTACTAATGACTACACATGTGTAGTGACTATATTTACCTGTGTACTAATGACTGTACACGTGTAGTGACTATATTTACCTGTGTATTAATGATTGCACCTGTGTAGTGACTATATTTACCTGTGTATTAATGACTGTACACGTGTAGTGACTATATTTATCTGTGTATTAATGATCGCACCTGTGTAGTGACTATATTTACCTGTGTATTAATGACTGTACACGTGTAGTGACTATATTTATCTGTGTATTAATAACTACACATGTGTAGTGACTATATTTACCTGTGTACTAATGACTGTACATGTGTAGTGACTATATTTACCTGTTCCTGCTATTATATTAACTCCCGTTTCCTTCGCGATATACTGGTAGAATTTGATGTCTCGTTTAATTCCCAATGTTGTGTTCTCCACAACAGTCCCGCCTCCATTTTTCTACAAGTTTAAACAAAGGGACATAACTATTCATATAAATTGAGTAGCCATATACTGCAATCTCCAATTCTCAACATTTTTGCTGTGGATCAAGACCACTAAAATCAAGAGAAGAAAAATAATTTAAGGTATTGGTAATTGTTCACAAATTTACGTACCAACGTTGAACAATAGTATGCTTCGACAAAACCAAAAATTTGATGACCTTGAAAATTTGGAAAACAAAGAAATGCATCATTTTTTGACGAATAATTAATTATTGGTGCAGACAAACCTTGTAAAAATCCATTTCCCCCACAACAGCAGCATTTTCTCCTTCTATGCTCAAGTTGTCCCTGTTTGAGTACCTGGGGAAAATTTGTAAAGCAATAAGATATGCATCATCTGATGCTACAAAACACTGAAAATATTCCAATTACATCATCAAACTTAACATAACTCTAATAAGCCATACTGATACTGAGAATTGTCTTGTGAATGAAGCTGTGATTGATAAATGATCACATTTCTAATGTTTTGAAGCTATGATTGATAAATGATTACATTTCTAATGTTTTGAAGCTATGATTGATAAATGATTACATTTCTAATGTTTTGAAGCTATGATTGTTAAATGATTACATTTCTAATGTTTTGAAGCTATGATTGATAAATGATCACATTTCTAATGTTTTGAAGCTATGATTGATAAATGATTACATTTCTAATGTTTTGAAGCTATGATTGTTAAATGATTACATTTCTAATGTTTTGAAGCTATGATTGATAAATGATCACATTTCTAATGTTTTGAAGCTATGATTGTTAAATGATTACATTTCTAATGTTTTGAAGCTATGATTGATAAATGATCACATTTCTAATGTTTTGAAGCTATGATTGATAAATGATTACATTTCTAATGTTTTGAAGCTATGATTGTTAAATGATTACATTTCTAATGTTTTGAAGCTATGATTGATAAATGATCACATTTCTAATGTTTTGAAGCTATGATTGATGAATGATTACATTTCTAATGTTTTGAAGTTGTGATTGATAAATGATTACATTTCTAATGTTTTTGCCTTTGATATCTTTACCAATTGCAATGAGAGCCAATTCCTCATAAATGTGAACAACTTGCACATGAATCTCGATAAATATAGTACATGTATGTGTATGTATGTAATGCTACTGACACTTACGGATACTGTCGGATGTATCTAATACTACTGACACTTACGGATACTGTCTGATGTATCTAATACTACTGACACTTACGGATCCTGTCGGATGTATGTAATATTACTGATACTTACAGATACTGTCGGATGTATCTAATGTTACTGACACTTATGGATACTGTCGGATGTATCTAATGTTACTGACACTTACAGATACTGTCGGATGTATCTAATGTTACTGACACTTATGGATACTGTCGGATGTATCTAATGTTACTGATACTTACAGATAGTCGGATGTATGTAATATTACTGATACTTACAGATACTGTCGGATGTACCTAATGCTACTGACACTTATGGATACTGTCGGCTGTATCTAATGTTACTGACACAGATACTGTCGGATGTATCTAATGTTACTGACACGTACGGATACTGTCGGATGTATGCAATGTTACTGATACTTACAGATACTGTCGGATGTATCTAATACTACTGACACAGATACTGTCGGATGTATCTAATACTACTGACACTTATGGATACTGTCGGATGTATCTAATACTACTGACACTTACGGATCCTGTCGGATGTATGTAATATTACTGATACTTACAGATACTGTCGGATGTATCTAATACTACTGACACTTACGGATACTGTCGGATGTATCTAATACTACTGACACTTACGGATACTGTCGGATGTATCTAATGTTACTGACACTTATGGATACTGTCGGATGTATCTAATGTTACTGACACTTATGGATACTGTGTATCTAATACTACTGACACTTATGGATACTGTCGGATGTATCTAATACTACTGACACTTATGGATACTGTCGGATGTATGTAATGTTACTGATACTTACAGATACTGTCGGATGTATCTAATGTTACTGACACGGATACTGTCGGATGTATCTAATACTACTGACACGTACGGATACTGTCGGATGTATGCAATGTTACTGATACTTACAGATACTGTCGGATGTATCTAATACTACTGACACAGATACTGTCGGATGTATCTAATACTACTGACACTTATGGATACTGTTGGATGTATCTAATACTACTGACACAGATACTGTCGGATGTACCTAATGCTACTGACACTTACGGATACTGTCGAATGTATGTAATGTTACTGACACTTACGGATACTGTCGGATGTACCACAAGGTGTCTAATGCTACTGGAGCCTCTTCCAGATACTTGTACTTTGGATCAATAGGAACACCAAGTGGACGAGAATCTATAGATAGATGTTCATGGGTCAAGGTCACACCCAAGGTTGCAGGGTCTACAGCACCAAGAACTGTTCAAACAAAAATCAGGAAAGTCAATATTCATTATTCTCCAAATGATCTATATAGAACTTTTCTAATAAAAATGCAATGCAAAGAATTAAATATATCGTGGACTCTATTTGTCAATTGAAATAGACATCTGTGCTGTTCTTTAAAATTTAAAAGTATTTTGTGAAAAAATTATGAAGCAAGGCGTTTGTTATTTAATGATGTAGAAATGGAATTCCAACATCACAAAAATGTTGTAAATTTGCCTCCATTTTTGGTATTTTGACGTAAAATTGCTATCCTCCATAGATTTTTTCCTCAAGAAACCACTGAGTGGATCAAGGTTTGGACAAACTCTATATCTATACCACATATCAATCTTTCCAGTACTCATGATGTGTGATAGTAAAATTTTGTTTGTCCAAAGCTGCACTCCACATTTCCTGAAAGAACAACATTCAATAAAAGAAAGCATTTTTAATAACTTTTGGGTAAATTGAGAAATTGCATGCAATAAACTCCAAATGTTTGTGAATATTATAGACAAATTATGTGAAATTTTGCTTATTGTACTTACTTCATTTGTACTGAATATATATGTACATTATGAAATAAAAGAACGTCAATAGTCTTTCTTTTATGCTTTGAAACTTTCAGTTTCACAATAAAAGTGCAAATACAAAATTTTATGAAACATGGAAAAAATAAAGATACTAGTAAAATTAAAAAAACATAATGAAACAAGCTAAATATTCTGCACAGTGCTCCTATTGTGAATAACATGTTGCAATTATCATCTGATATTTAGGATGGTCCATAATAAAAGCATGTTGTAATCATTATCTGATTATATCGGATTGTCCACAAGCCTTGCTCCCAACATGTCAAATTATGTTATCAATGATAGGTGAAGAATACAAACAGTTATCAATCTCATATCTCCTATAAGGAATACAATACAGAGAGATGGGCAAACACAGACCCCCAATCTAATTAAAATCAGATCCTAAGATACACTCACAATCGATACAATAGGATCTGACATAGCCCCATAGGGAGTCACGTCAGCATGACCTTTTGCTTGGAATATACACGAGACCTATCAGCCAGTCAGATTGTGCCATACAGACAATGATGGCTATTTAGGCGGTTCCTGACAATTTGTAAACAGGCTGCATTTCATAGGTGATGTGCTGATTGGCTAACATAAAGTTCACATGAACATGACCCATAGTCAGGTTATGTCAGATCTTCTTACATAAAGTTTGTGGTGCGGGTCTAAGAAGTTTTATTTTAATTGGATTGCACAGACCCCTGGATATACTCTGGGTGGGATCATGTACCTAGGAGGAGTAAGTATCCCGTCAACTGGTCACACCTGCCGTGAGCCCTATATCTTCATCAGGTAAACGGAGTAATCTGTAGCCAAAATAAGCGTGCCAAGAACTACCTAACAATTGGCATGAAACATGTCAGACAGCATTTCACCTAAAAATAGGTTGTATTGGCAATCTAGATCATTATAACGACCATACAATTTGTGAAGTGCTGACTTTGAATGAGACTGTTGAAACCCCTGTAACATCAACTTGTTTGTCAGTAGCCTGCCTCGATTTAAAAACTGATCTAATGTAGAATAAGCTTTTGCATATCAAATCAGTTGATACACAAAACTGACACAATACAAAACACATTGAATATTAAGTTTTAGATGTATTGTGCACAATAAAAATTGAGAGAAAATGCCAAAAATACAAATTCATTTTCGTAATTTCTAAAGGTATACACTGTATACTGACAAAAAAAAAAGTGAAAAATTTAAACGTATGGGTATCATGTTTTCATGGTCAGGGTCCTTTTATAAAGCAAAACTTCTAGAGGAATACCCCCTGCATCTACCATTTTCAATATTTAATTTGAAGAAATGCACATTTTAGCATTATTCGAGTTCCCCGACCTTGTGTTTGTTTCTTCAATTGCCAGTTATTTAGAAACTCTTGCCTCACTGCTCCATTATTGGATTTTATTAAGTTTTAAATTTATTTCAACTGGATTTGAACAGATTTAATCCACACAACTCAGAATTTTTCCAAAACCACAGTTGAGCTATGATATCTTTAACATTTATATCTTGAATACCATGGACATAATTACATGTCAAAGTGAGTTGGAAGTCCCATGAACTACATTTTCTTTATGTATTTTAACCTCAATATCGCGGACCCTCAGATATCTTGAAGTTTTTTATCTGCCCCCTTCCAGTTTGAGATAACAAGGTTTGACTCTACTTCTATAGATCCCAACTAATAGCTTTTTTTCATGGTGAGAAGTTTGGTTGTTTTTTGGGTTTTTTTTTTAGATGTGGCATGTATATGCTTCCCTACATAGTGTTAAGGTAAAATTTAAATTTTCTGTATCTAGTTGAAACCAGTAATTATAATCATTGCTCTAACAGAATGTTCCCAATACGCAACTTCCGAGATATCAGCTCTTCTGTGATGGAGGTGCATTAAGTGTTCTGTTGAACGCTTGGGTGGGTACAAGATGTATACATATACTATAGACTAGCTATGTAAATACAGATAAAAGTAATGAAAGAGTAAATTTTGTTTATATCAGCCGTTGGTATACATTAAACTGACCATATCAAGATGAATATTTGTTTGAATTAGGCCATTAAATTAAATATGAAATTATTTTTTATTTCCTACTCTGCACGAGTGTAATTTCAATCAAAGAAAAATGGTGCTTATCGATTTTTGTTTGAGCTAATTTATTATTAAATACTAATAAACTTACTAATATTGTGTGTCCCTGCAGATTGGGTGGTTGCACGATGTCTGATAATCGGCCTTAAGGCAATATACGACGGCAGCGATAAGCATTTGTACCCACCGTGCGTGAACGATAGTATGTTTTGCGTCTCACTGTGCGTAAGAGTTCCACAAAGGGAAAGAACTATTGGGCAACTTGGAAATTGTGTATTGAATCAGATACGACTGAAAAATTTGTAACCTTGAACCCTAAGGACTCAATCTAATTAAAATTAGATCCTATGATCTGCTCATCTGCTACACTAGTATCGATAGTAGATGAGCGGATCATTAGGATCTAATTTTAATTAGATTGCCTAAGGACTTTACGGTGTAACAACTAATGTTTCACATGCATGTCGGGAGCAAGACTCAGTATTTAGATTGTAAAAATACTATGTATTTTACCAGTCTGAACTTTTTCCGTCATTACTGAAATCCCTGCAAAATAAAACGAACAATCTACTCTAGTCAAGTGTAGATAATTGTCACCAGAAGCTAAAATGTGAAATAACATTAGTAGAACATTTGTCAAATACGCGTGGATTGGAAATTTGTGATTTGGGTTTTAAATAATAGGCCTATTAGGCTATACTATATAGCTGATTGTGGATAACGCGTAAAACACATATTATGTTTTCTTTAGAATTTGGCTATAAACGTAGACTAGTATTGTCCATTGTGGTGAACAAGTAACACACGTGTCATATGTACGAGACTGAAGCCTAAGAAATCGAATCAGAAACACAATATTGATTATCACCTTTACAAAAAAATCACAATTGTTGTCGCGTTGCAGGATTTCTTCAAGAATGTTTGGGGAGCAGTCTGAAAATGGCTCGCTCTAATTTACGTTCGGGATCTCTTTGATGTTATCAGAAATGGAAAGTAGAGGTTACCATTCGGAACTGTTAACGTTTGATTAGGTAGGTGGGTTTTTTCCCCCCCAGTTATTTTACAAGTGAAAATTGTATGAAGAAAAATAAAGTCGGCATTCAGTAATCAATCCAGCATTACATAAAATTGTGGCGTAAAACTGAGAGACCCTGATTTCCGTCACAGGAGTTCAGGCCGGGTATATAGCCGGGTACTTGACCCCCGCCCCCACCTGATGTCCCTCCGTGAGGTTGTTCGACTTTCGTTTTCTTGAAGACTTGTTAACTATGAACGTTACATTTGCAAAATTACCGTTAGGATATTCACTCTGGGAACAGTCGTTTGCTAGTTTCGTTGTATGTTGATTTGAGTAATTATCTGTAATAGCTATGATCTTTCTGATTTTAATTGTATATGGGCCTAATGGTACATCAGATTTTATAATAAACCATGATTAGGAGTAACAGAGATGTGGAAAACCTTTTTTAAGAGCTATGTATTCAGACTGAGGCAAAGTAAGCCGAAGAACTAAAATACGTCACAAAATACAAATAAAACTATTGTTTGAAATATATAACTCGATTGATCATTCTCCATTTCCATCTCTTTCTCGAATCGTCTCTTTCCGTTGAGAAATTTTATCAGATTCTAGTTTGCATACGCACTATGGGATATATAGTTATTTTCAGAAATTGTAATACGAACTCGGCTAAATGTGGAGAATCAAATTCTCTATAAAGAAGTGCATGGACAGATACATGCATGCATGCAGGCCTGTTCACTTCTTAAAAAAGAGAATGCCTTGACAAAGTTGGATTTTTAACCTTTCATATGTGATACTACTTCTTCCTTCACTGTGTGTGAAATGTGATACTACTTCTTCCTTCACTGTGTGTGAAATTAACTCTAATATTTGTTGTGTATTGTCCCTTGTTTACAATCCCTTTACCTCATTATAAGATATATAGGAACTCCGACAGTAGTAGACACCATCTGAATGATAATAGATTGTTATTAATATGTAATGTTGGTAATACTGTAATTACTAGTCTATTGTTTTAAAAATGTAAATCCCCCCCCCCCCCCTCCCCCAGCCCTTAATTGGTGAATAATTATTCGATATAGAGCTGAGGACAATTCTGTTTAATTAAGGCATGTATGTCTCAAAATTCAGCCTCACCAACGATCGTACTAACAGATTGATTCATTGTTATTATTTATTGGTCATGGACTGCCGGTTTGCTTCAGCATCATTTTTAGTCCCTGCATTTACTCAGTAAGTTTGTACTGTGCAGTAACACTCTGATTTTCCCATCTTCTCATCTATAAGATGATTTCCATGGTAATTAAGTCATATAAATATTTGTAAGTCCAGCTATGGATCCAGATGGCAAACCTGAGGGGTTTTAAAGCCGGAAGGGCAAAAGTAGGAGGGTGCCCACTCCAGATATGGAGTTCATGGGCCCTCCTCCCAGACTTTTATAGATTATTCTGATGATACTTCAGGATTTGTCATACTAAAGGCCTGAATGAAAATTTACATACCAGTAATACATTAAACAGATTTCACATCCTATAGCCTTCTATTTATGTATCGTGAATACGGTACTCGGAAATTTCTGCATACATTAAACATATGACATTCAGTGAGTTCTGTACAAGGTCAGTCAAATTGGATTTTAAAATCTGCCTTTGTTTATTGCACACAATGGGCAATTATCTTTGAAGTATCAGTGAATTTTAACTGCTTTGACATTTCACAGACAAATTGGAGACACATACTATAATTTCAAGACAATAGAACTAAACTTTTTATATAACTTTGATGTTAGAAGAAATTTTTGCAAATATATTTTGCATGTGAAACAGAACTTAAAAAGAAAATAATGTAAAGTATATGTCCATGGTCCTCCACCCTAGGGTTCATTACAAAAGGCCAGAGGTTTGAACTAACTCTCTCTCTCTCTCTCTCTCTCTCTCTCTCTCTCTCATAGATTTAATTCAGGATTGCAAATAAGTTTTTAGCTCTTATGAGCCTAATTCAAAATTCGTCCGTTCTCTGTCGTCGGTGTCGCCGTAAACTTTTCACATTTCCATTGTTCTCCAGAACCACTGCGTTTATTTCAACCAAACTTGCCACAAAGCATCCTTGGTGCAGGGCTTTTCAGTTTGTTCAAATGAAGGCCCATGCCCCTTTCAAAGGGGAGATAATCTCAAAAATAGGATGGAGTGATTTAAAATTCTTCTCTGATTAAAGAACCACTGGGCCAGAAGAGCTGAAATTTACATGAAAGCTTCCTGACATAGTGCAGATTCAAGTTTGTTCAAATCATGGTTCCCAGGAGTAGGTTGGGGCCACAATAGGGAATCAAAGTTTTACATGGGAATAAATAGGGAAAATCTTTTAAAATCTTCTTCTCAAGAACCAATGGGCCAGAAGAGCTGAAATTTACATGAAAGCTTCCTGACATAGTGCAGATTCAAGTTTCTTCAAATCATGGCTCCCAGGGGTAGGTTAGGGCCACAATAGGGGATTAAAGTTTTACATGGGAATAAATAGGGAAAATTTTAAATCTTCTTCTGAAGAACCAATGGGCCAGAAGAGCTGAGATTTACATGAAAGCTTCCTGACATAGTGCAGATTGAAGTTTGTAAAAATCATCACCCCCAGGGGTAGGTTGGGGCCACAATAGGGACCAAGTTTTACATGCAAATATATATGGAAAATCTTTAGATAAGGGCCAAGGTGACACAGGTGAGCGATGTGGCCCATGGGCCTCTAGTTGATTTTGGAATACAAGAACGTGTACATCACAGATCTGTGTGTTACAAGCCAGGTTATGGTGAATGAAGTGTCTGCCTTTTGAAAGTGATTAAATCTGTGTAGTTAAGTAAATAGAAGTGTTAGCAGACTGCAACTTACTAACTAAATCTTATTGAAAGTTGTGTGTCTGGGAAAAGTATGTACATTATCAGATTATGGTTTAAATATGGTTGTAGACCTGTTGTTTTAACCACTAAAATTTATATGAAAGACAAATGACATTTAGAATTTAATAGCAAAAACAGGCAATCAGTGGTAATAAAATTATTAAACAAAGAATTCAATTAGTTAAATGATAAATAAATTATTAAATAAAAAAACTACACACTGCACTGACAGACATCAAACAAGTAACACATCAGGTAGTAATCATTTGTCTGATATATGTGCATTTGGAATATTTGTACTTGTCAGAAGATTTATAGAATCACTTTATCAGATTTTTTTTTTTACAACATAACACTCATTTTACCTAATGAAATCTACTTGTCCTTTGTCACGAATATGTACCTTCTTTATTGGACAGAACAAGCAGGAAGTAATGACAAAAAATTAAGGTGCATCTCTTCATTGGTTAAACAACATATAGAATGATTGAGTCCCAAAAGCATTGAATTTAAGATTTATTGATTTTACTGTGATTTATGCAATTTTCAACACCAAGTAAACACACGTCCAGTCACATGCGAGATAAAGTTGATATATATAGAATACCCAACATTAACATGATACCTAAGTCCTCTGATGAACCTATGGAACGATTTAGAAGATTTTATCTCGCCCATTGCCATTCTTGTGGAAAGTCTAAAGGAACTAGAGTCTCCTGTTGCCTGAGGTTTGCATCTGGAGAGAGAAAGAAAGTTAAGGTTTGCTTCTGGAGTTAATATAGCTTGGAGAGAGAGAAAGAGAGAGAGAGAGAGAGAGAGCGTTAAGGTTGCTTTTGGAATTAATATAGCTTGGATAGAAAGAGAGCTGGAATGTTAAGATATAGCTTAGAGAGAGAGAGATATGGAATGTTGAGATATATCTTGGAGAGATAGAGATGGCCAGCGCTGTGTATGTCACATCCACTACATCAGTCGTGTCTAAGTAGATATATTCTATCAATAGAAGGTGGACAATGCAGTGTGTTTTGTCATGAATCTCATTTTATCTGTAGGCCTAAAACTATTGATATGAAACTTGTGATTTGGAATGTATTAAGCCTCTGTACAGAAATGAGAATGGTCCTCCCAGCTTGGACATCTATTGTTGGTTTTACTGTGACAATGGAACAACCCTGACAGTTTGTGTTATTGGACTAATTTGGAAATATTGATACATGACCAGGTAATTGTTCATTGCTGCATCTCTGGTTTTTTTGCAGAATGAACAAGAAATATGTGCCTTGAAAACTTCCATCTGCACAGATCACCATGGCAGCTGACTTGCTGGAAGAAGAAGGTAAGGAAAGTTTTATGAATTGGTTTTTTTTTTTATATAGTTTTATAAATAAGACAGCCTCTCTAACCTTTTTTTTTTTACTTGAGCAATATGATACGTTTTTGTATGTTCTCAGTATTGAACAGTGTTTATTTGCACCTTGTTTAGAATTGTAAGAGGCCCAGTTAGGAGGGTGAATCCCGAGCTGGTGCATTAGAAGGCAGAGTGTTGCGTTTTTAGATTTCTGACGGGGAGAATTTACTTAGAGCATTATTGTGGTTAATTAAAGTAAATTGTATCATAATAGAATATTATCAAAACTTAAAGGTTAAGTACAGTGATTTTCTAAAACTTGAGTTTTATACATAAAAATGTCTGTTGGTCACTTACGATTTAATTTCCATGGCCATTTTGCCTAAAATCACTGGGTACGATTAAACATTAAATATAGAAATTTCAAAAACTTAATGAGAGCAGTTTTCAAGAAGAACTAAACACTATTGACTGGAGTCCCATATATGAAATGGTGGATATTGATACTATGTGGCAATTCTTTTATTCCAAATTTTTTGAAATGGTGGATAAACACATTCTTCTAAAAGAAAGAAGAATTAACTCGCATTCAGAAAAATGGATAAACGATGACATACTTACAGACTTTTACTTCATGTCACATGTTTTGGTGGTTAATTAATGCAACATGTACTTTAAAAAATAACTATCTATTATAAATTAAAATCTACTCACATACATAGTGTAACATTATGTATGCAAGTATGCGAGCAGGTCTAACATCTAAATTAATTATAAATTGAAAACATAAAACCAATTAAAGGACAGAACTATTACTGAATTAGGAAAGTTAAATAATCACTTTGTAAAATTGCCAAGAGATACGAAGTGTAAGATATATAACATCCGTGATGCTTAACAACCATTAATTACTGCAGAACCCAATGTACAGTTTCAACTGGGATAAGATGTTATGTTTCTCATGCAGTTTACTTACTGATAATCTATGAACATGTTGCCAGGATATAGCAGAAAATTGTGTACTTATATTTGAACGTTTATTTAACATCTGTTACCTTTCTTTGGTTTTTTCTCTGGTTTTTAGCTCAACTGAGCTTTCCTGATCGCCTGTTGTCCGTCGTCTGTCTGTCTGTAAACTTTTTACATTTTTGACTTCTTCTCCAGAACCACTGGGCCAATTTCAACCAAAGTTGGCCAACAGCATCCTTGGATGAAGGGCTTTCAAGTTTGTTCAAATGAAGGGCCATGTCCCTTTCAAAGGGGTGATAATTACAAAAATGCAAAAATAGGGAGGGTTCATTTAAAAATCTTCTTCTCAAGAACCACTGGGCCAGAAAAGCTGAAATTTACATGAAAGCTTCTCGACATATTGCAGATTCAAGTTTGTTAAAATCATGGCCCCCGGGGTTGGATGGGGCCGGGGATCAAAGTTTTACATACAAATATATAGGGAAAATCTTCTTCTCAAGAACCACTGGGCCAGAAAAGCTGAAATTTACATGAAAGCTTCTCGACATATTGCAGATTCAAGTTTGTTAAAATCATGGCCCCCGGGGTTGGATGGGGCCGGGGATCAAAGTTTTACATACAAATATATAGGGAAAATCTTCTTCTCAAGAACCACTGAGCCAGAAAAGCTGATATTCACATGAAAGCTTCCTAACATAGTGCAGATTTAAGTTTGTTCAAATCATGGCCTCCGGGGGTAGGATGGGGCCACAAGGGGGGATCAAAGTTTTGCATACAAATATATAGGGAAAATCTTAAAAATCTTCTCAAAAACTATGCTGGGCCAGGAATATAGGGAAAATCTTTAAAAATCTTCTCAAAAACTACTGGGCCAGGAAAGTGGAAATTTACATGAAAACTTCCTAACACAGTGTAGATTCAAGTTTGTAAAAACCATGGCCCCTGGGGGCAGGATGGGGCCATAAGGGGGGGTCAAAGTTTTACATACAGATATATAGGGAAAATCTTCTTCTCAAAAACTACGGGCCAAGAAAGTTGAAATTTACATGAAAGCTTCCTAACATAGTGCAGATTCAAATTTGTTAAAATCATGGCCCCGGAGGATAGGATGGGGCCACAATAGGGGATAGGAAAAATCTTTTGAAATCTTCTTCTCAAAAACTACTGTCTGAGTCAGAAAAGTTGAAATTTACATGAAAACTTTCCTGACATAGTGCAGATTCAAGTTTGTTAAAATCATGGCCCCCGGGGGTAAGATGAGGCGACAATAGGGGATCAAAGTTTTACATACAAATATATAGGGAAAATCATTAAAAATCACTGGGCCAGAAAAGTTTACATTCACATTAAAGCATCCTGACATAGTCCAGATTCAATTTTGAAAAAATCATTGTCCTCAGGAGTAGGTTGGGGCCACAATAGGGGATCAAAGTTTTACATGGGAATATATAGGAAAAAACTTTAAATATGAACCAAGGTGACTCAGGTGAGCGATGTGGCCCATGGGCCTCTTGTTATTTATAATTCATATGATGTCTTTAATTGACATTTTATCTATTGTTAAGTACTTGATGATATGAACACAAGTCATTTTTACTCTGTAATACGATATCAATTAAAATCAATATAAATTGAATGAAATGTACTTATCGTGGATTATAACACTTGTTACCTTCTGTAGTCTGTAAGTATTGTCCCTTATGATGCGTAATTTACATCAGGTTTTTTCTCTGTATAATTTAGCTACGGTATCGGTTTTCTTGCCTGCTGAACGATTTCATTTATACTTAATTTTAATATTTATTAATTATGGTTATCTAATAATTCTCTGTGGGCGAATAATTTTAGCCGAGTCAGCTTCACAATCTGGTGGATTTGAAACAGGTGCAGGCTCCAACATATAAGGTTGAAGTCTAGCTGTCCGGTATTTCACTATCACTGTTAATGGTGTTGCTAAAATTGGCCATTTGTTACAAAAATGAAAACAAAAATATAATAGTGTAATATATGTGTAAATGCAAAGTACAATTGCTTTAGATGACATAATAAGAAGGGGCAATATATATATATATATATATAATATATATATATATATATATATATACAAAGCACTAAAATGACCAACGACACGAACAACCAGATTGTCAAATTTTCGGGACGACCCGTCCCTTCTTCAGGACAAACGAAAAGAATTACATAATGTGGCAATAATAATTATATATATATATAATTATATATTTATATATATATATATATATATATATATATATATATATATGTAAGATATGTAAGACTCCAAAGTGCGATGGGACTCCAAAGTGCGATGGTCACGCCAAATCCCGATGGTCTGTGCCAAACCCCGATGGTGTGACACGCCAAAGTGCAATGGTCCACACTCATGCGCCAAAGTGCGATGGTCTGACACGCCAAAGTGTGATGGTGTGACACGCCGAAATCCATTGGTTTGTAAACGACACGGTGTTTTTGGTATAGACTGAATCAACCATGTTTTGTTTTACCAAAATATTAGTGCAAAATCCATGCATAAAAAGTAAGAAGATCAACTTATTTCATTACCATGTAGTTGTGTTATTAAACACAAAATTTTCCAACACGAAATCGTGTAGAATGTTTTGCATTATAGCATGTTTCCAGGATTTTATTATATGTACGTCACAAGTAATAAATGATCATGAATGAAAGAATGTTTGGGCAAAGTAGATAGTTCAACAACAAATGTACTTTGCCGTTCTCACTATCCTCAACCTTGTATACCTTGCTGTTGCTGTCGTCCATGTTGCATTTCTTCGGTTTTATTTTGAAAGACGTTAAGCATGATGTCACAAACGTTACTGAACTCCGCACCATCGGACTTTGGCGTGACCATCGCACTTTGGTGTCCGTAACGTTAACAAACCATTACACTTTGACGCAGACCATCACACTTTGGAGCGATCATCGCACATGAAAAGATTTACATAATGTGGCCAATATCAACAGAGAATAATAACAAAAACTGCATATAGATACATCTAGCACTACAACTACACTAATCTACAAACGTATTTACAATGCAGACTACATGTTTTTTTGGTCTTTAGGCTTGCCAATCAATGTTAAAAGTGGAGCGAATTAGGACATGCCTTATTCGTCCAAAGAGCTGATCTAAAATGTACGAAGTGATAAAAATAGACTTAATTAATCTCAAGTGGAACGACTTAACTATGTATTTATATTGAATTGGTATTTTGTGTACCGGGTATTTATCAGGATTTCTAGTAAAGAGAAACACAGCAGTAAACTTTTGAAATGGTTTTTATAACGAGCTGTAAACTTTATTCTCTTTACTTTTGTAACCCTAACCCTGTACTTGACCTTTAATCACGTGTATACTGTGAAACTCGTATATTACAGTAGAATCACTCAGTACTTTCAGTACTTATAAAGTTCCATGGTTTGAGTAGAAGAAATGTATAAATAGTATATTCAAGAACATACAGCATCTACCTTACTAAATAATCATTTGTTATTATGTTCATACCACAAAAAGGATTGATTTTAAATTTGCAGCATTACGTTTTAAACTTACTGGTAAAGAAACACGATCTCTATATTATATTCTTACCTCAGAAAGTGGGAAAGTTAAGGCCCAGTGTACACCACAGGCAATCATATAGCTTGGATGCTAATTTACTATTCATTAATTGTTAATTCAAACCCAGGTGATATAATTACCTGTGGTGTACTCTGATGAATTCCTGTAGTTTTGTAGCAGAGTTAGTACTTTTTACCCATAGTTCAATACATGTATTGAATTTGCATTTTGTCATATTTTGGATGAGAAACCCAAGTAAGTGAATTCGACTAGTATACGAAAACTTGAAATGAAAACGATGTAAATTATTAATGATTTTATTTTCTATCATGATGATAATTCAATATTTATACCCCCCAAAAAATTGATAGTAGAATGTGGTAGGATGAATTCTATTTATTTCTGAAGAGAAAAAAGCCCGTAATAAATAACTTTTGAATTTCTCAATGAAATTAATAATTAGGACTTGAGATGAGTCAATTTAATGAAAAAGGTCAGCTTTGGCTACTTCCAAATTAGCTTGTATCAAGGTGTGACAAAGATCCCAGTCTCTAATGTGTTTGAACAAAGCAGAAGAATTTAATGCAATTTACTACCAACACAGTAAACATAATTCTTTTACTTCAAAAGACTAAATGGTGTTCCCAGGTGCATTATGCATACTAATCGGTAATAAATATCATTACGTCAGTTGTTTAGCTGTTCATAGCAACATAATATATGGTAATGTCAAAATGAATAATAAACTGGTCATGTAATTAGAAAAACTCCTTTAATTCACATACTTGCGTACTGTACACCATAGACATAATTCTCATTTACGTTTCTTTGTACACCTATAGTGCTGTACATGCATGCTAATTCTTTCTATTAGTCGATGTTTGTGAGGTTAGATTTATTCTCTAATTAATGTAGTGTAAAGATTGATTACCAGAAACCTGGCATCTGCTAATGTAAACACAAGTTGATTTTCTTTAAGATGGAAATCAATTTGAAGCAAGAGTATAAACCTGGCCAATACAGTCACTATACTGTAGTAACAGATTTAGAGGGGGGGGGGGGGGGGGGGGGACTTTCACCACAAATTTACAACACGTTGCTGGCATATATAATCATATATAATATATTATCAATATATATATGTAAGATTTAAAACTTTGAAACCATGAGCCATAGAACATATTGAAATCAGAAATAATGTGAGTAAAACTCCAGATTTGGCACCCAAAATGGCAGAGTATTTTGGCTAATATTTGCAAGACTTTTACATGTGCCCACCCCCCCCCCCCCTCTCTCTCTCTCTCTCTCTTTTAAAAAAAAAATTCTGGATCCGCCACTGGAATATGATGAAGAAGCCATTTTAACTTTACCAGAGATTTGTTATAACATCATTCTATTGTACAGCATTGACTAACACTGTGCTGTTTATATCAATGAGAAAATCAAAACCTACAATGTAATTACCAGTGGAAATATGTTTTAATGAAATTTTAACACAGATTAAAGATATTTATATAATGCACTGTATAGTGCATTCATATTGATATCTTTATTCTGTGTTAAAATTTCATTAAAACATATTCCTCCTGGTAATTAGGAAACTCATTTGCCGAGAATTCATTCAGGAAATTCAAAAATTGATGTGTATACAAACCTCATGCAGGAAAATTCAAATTACATGTATCTTAATTATCAGAATTTCATTACTTGGGTTTTTCATGGGGGAATTAAACTTTCCATGATCTTAAAAATGTTATGGTGATTGGTATGGGAATGGTAAGACATTTTCTTTGGTTTTTAATTCTTAAGATGAGAATTTATTTTCTGAGGAAAGAAATGAATTATCATGCAAAATTGTGCAAATTGAGTCACTGTAAAAAAAAAGATAAATGTTTTTTTACTATAATTTTAAATTTTTAATCATACAAAAAGATCTTGTTCTGCTTCCTAATATGACTATAAAACAATATTATACAAAAACTTCTAGATATTTAAGGTATGCAAAGAAAGAGTTTATAAAGGGCATAAATGAGGATCTGGTTAAAATTGAATTAAACATGGTCACTAATAGATTCTAAAAGAAGCAAGTTTTTTTTTTCTTTTTTGAAAATATTCCTATGAAGTAAAATGAAGGTGACCCACATGCAGGTATACTGTTTCAGAGTGCTGATGCTGCCACATCAAAGCTTCTTTTTCTGCATGTTTTAGTTTGTGAACGTGGCCGTTTGCATGTTCATCATAGCTGACTGCACCTGTGACAGTTTTGTGTAAAAAATTGACAAGAAGAAATAAATTTATTAAATTTATGTTTATTTCATGTGAAATGTACTTAGGCATCTGGATATGAAAGTCAAATCTTGTCATTCTAAATCACTTCACCTTTTTTTGCAAATTGGCCACAACTGACATTAATTGAAAGAAAGACAACAAGATTTGTCTGCTAATATTGTTGGAGTCCCATGTATGTTTGTCTCCGATTGTATCCACTTAGAGTCCTGAAGCAATTTGTAGATATATATACCCTGTATTTTGATATTCACGGTTGGATAAAGATCTTGACTTCGACTGTGGTCATTGAAGTATGAAGTGAAATGATAGGAGAAATGTGCTACATCTTTGAAGGGCAACACATCACAAGTAGTTTTCCTTGTTCAACCTGACATTTTGCACACTTAAGTGACCCCTGAAAAGCAGCCAAAATTTAATTACATCAGATGAATTTCAAGCAGACTTTTGAGATGTGGTTAGGAAATATTTGACATTTATACAAGAACTGTACTTAAAGAGGGACATGCTTTTTCTTCACCACGATGTGTGAGACGAGGATTAATTTTCCTGATTTAGTGGATTCTGATAATGAACTTGAATTTTCTAGTGATTCAGGTACAGATATCTATTTTTATGTTGATTATTACTTATAAATTGAATTGTGAAAAGAAACTTGAGGAGTAATACTAAAGTGATACAAATTTGGTTGGGGAGATTTGAGTGCAGACGTGTCGCAGGTATACACGATATTAAATGGACGGTTTTGAAAACTCCCATGGTCAGCTTTTTAAGTGGTGATTGGTTTTACTGTATCAGCTGCCTTTGCTAATATTTTGACAGTGAAATTTAAACATGCGTTTATTAAAGAGCAGCTTGTAACAAATAAGATAATCACATTTTTATTAAAATTCTTTTTTGAATGAACAAAGTATATTTAAGCCAGGAAGTTCAAATAAAAAAAGAGAGAAGAAAATGCTCCACGTCGCCATATAGGGAAGGTGAAGGCATCAGCTGCCATCTAACCTGAGATAAAGTTGTGAGCTTGAGCACTCACTATAGTAATTCATCTATTTGAGTAAAGTATGGGACATTATGTTCATAAGATCAGGAAATCAGATGGAGCACCTTGTTATTTGATGTGTTGGTCCGTTTGTCTGATGTAACATTGAACTACTAGTATTTAACATAAAGACATTGAGAGACCAAAGTGATGTCTCATATATAAAGGTCAAAGGTTATAGACTTGGCCATGGTCAAGAGCATAATGCTCCACATTTTCAGTCACATGGTATAAATGCAATGATTCTAAACCTTTTGGAGACTAATGTGCGGTGAATTTTGTGGTGTTCTGTGTATTATGCAATTTCTCCATTGTTCATAAATTCAAATGAAAAAAAATCTGTTTTGAAATGAAACTCAATAGAAATTTATTTCTTGAAATACGATCAATATAAAAATAATTGCATTTCAGTATCACCTCCCAAGGGCCTGCTAAAGTATTCTCAAAGCTAACAAACTTTACAACCAAGCAACAGCTCTCAAACAAGTTGCTCATCATTAAACATGTAATTGCTTGTTCTTGCAGAAGTTCTTCTTAGCAATGTTTCATTCCCAGTCAACTCTGATTCTGAGGATGACAGTGCCGTAAAGTCCACAAAAATTGAACTACAGGAATGTCATCTTCGTAATGCTCCGGTGGAGGAGGATGGGATACTACACAGGTCAGCATGTGGCTCCATCTATGTGGTGTGCGCCTCCATCATGGCTTCTTTGGGAGGCGTGTTGTTTGGATATGACATAGGTAGGGTGTGTCAATGCATTTTTAAATAGAATTCATTGCATACATTTTAAATACATTACATTCATACATATCATTTTCGATTATGTAGAATTAGTCAGAAATATTAATGTGACCAAAAATTGACATATGATTGACATTTCTCTTAAGCTTGATTGACATTTTGTCTTGAAAAGGTTTACTACTGATCAGAATGATAGAGATTCAAGGTCAAGCAATGCTATCACATTTAATTTCTCTCTCCCTCTCAAGTTTCTATTCATTTGGTCTTAATCCGTGTTTTGATACTGTGGATTTCACAGAGTGTTTTCCGGATCACCACACTGTGATTTTCTGATTCTGTATCAGTATCCTCTGATTCAGAAACTGATGACGTCACCATGCATCAACGCAACGTTTTTTGTGGAAAATGTTGACTGTGTCACAAACAAAACTAATAATATCACTGTATTGTTTGTTTTTAATGATTTGGAAGACATTTACTTATAAACGTGGATTTAAAAAATGCATGAAGTACTAATATATAAAAAAAAATGTACCATTGCTACAGTAACTTGATCCGAAGAGTTGGATCACGTCTTGTTGACAGGCACTTCACGTTGCGTGTGATCTGATGATCCACGCCTGCCAACTCGATGTGATCCGACTCTTCGGATCAAGTTACTGTAGTAATAATATATATTTATGATATCTACTGTACTTTTATCTAACTTTTCCCTCATGGACAGGTATTATATCAGGAGCAGTCCTACAGCTGAGGGATGAATTTTGTCTCTCCTGTTCCTTCCAGGAAATGGTGATCAGTGCCATGCTGATGGGGGCAATAGCAGGATCCCTTATTGGAGGTTAACTCAGAACAGACCATATTTTCTTTTATTAAACATTTCAAGATGTTTGCTAAGATAATGAGCACTATTAATTCTTCATGACCTATGATTGCTTACATTGTATTTGTAGTAAATGCTTGTGATGATGAATGAATTCTAATCGAATAATTTTAGTAAATCTGTTATTGATATAATTTCTATTGTTTTTATGACAAATTTGATCTCCACCTTTCTAGACTTGTCTCACTTTTGGCCAACATTTCTATTTTTAACTATTCAGGATTTTTGATTGACAAGTTTGGCAGACGACTGACCATCATAGTCAATACTGCTGTGTTTCTGGTGGGGGCTCTTGTTTTGGGATTTTCACCTAACTACGCTGCATTGGTAAGCAGGATTTAGCTGAGAATGGAGGTTTTAATCCATCTGAGTAACAGCTGTTCATGTCGGGATTACAGCATAAGAGGTTCAATGTTTTGGTAGATCTACACAAAACCAGCAATACAAAACAATGCATAGCAGTTTTAAACATCAAAATCAATTTATGACAAAATGGAATAGTATAAATTAAAGAAATGTGATTTGGCAGGGTGTGAACAATGAGTATTCCTTTATTCGAATATTTTTTGATGTTACTGAATGAAAACAGCTGATCACCAACACGTCATGAGAATGCATGATAAGTTTATTTCAATGGTTGATCGGTTTCGACCTTAGGGTGGTTGTCATAAGAAAATCATGAGAATGCATGATAAGTTCACTTGGTTGACCGGTTTCGACCTTAGAGTGGTCATCATCAGGACAGGTTCTGATGATAATCACCCTAAAGTTGAAACCGGTCAACCAAACAAATTTATTGTGCATTCTCATGATGTGTTGGTGATTTGTTTTATTTCTTTCTGAATACCCCGACATTTCTTTAAGTTTATACTTTGGATCCAGACCCTATTGAATACCACATGGTATCCAGTCGCGAGAATCTTCCACAATTAAACCTCAGGGTGTTGGTCTCCATCTTTGACTCTGTTGCTACTGATATTGGAATAAAAAAACATATTTGATTTTTCAATGAAATTACAGTTATATAGGATCTCCCACGGTTTGTAGTTTGATATGATTTATATTCAATGAGTTGTGTGTTTTCTATCCCCGAGCCTTGGCGAAGGGATAGAAAACATACGAGTTGGATATAAATCATGTTAAACCACAAATCAAGGGAGATTCTTTATATCACATGTGAACTCCCCTCCTCTGGTTATTCATTTATGTGACTGTATCATTGGAAATTTTACCTGACATTTTGTAAACAAACTATGTAAAATTGACATTTGTTTGTGACGTCACAAATGACATAAGAAAACATAGTGTAATAATTAAAATTTACACAATAGATGATATCCACTAGATGAAAGAGTAAACATGTGATAAAGCAGGGTTATTTTATTCCGTTCTCTTTCAGATGAACCATACTTCAGAACTTTATATGCCAAAAAAAAAACAAAACAAAGCTTTTGTGCGATTTTTCAATAGACTTTGGAGCAGAGAGACAGTAATGCATTGTTCTATATTTTGTAAACGGATCCTTGGTCCGTCTTCTGCTAGAGAGATAGTAATGCATTGTTCTATATTTTATAAACAGATCATTGGTCGTCTTCTGCTAGGCTTCGCAGTTTCCTTGTCGGCAACAGGAGAGTGTATCTACATCTCAGAAATAGCCCCTCCTGTAAGTGAGATCTTAATAATGATCTTCTGTGATTTCATTGATAGTGTATCTATATCTCAGAAATAGCCCCTCCTGTAAGTGAGATCTTAATAATGATGATCTTCTGTGATTTCATTGATAGTGTATCATGGTCCCTCCTGTAATTGAGATCTTAATAATGATCTTCTGTGATTTCATTGATAATATGTTGTAGGTTACCTGTCCCTTCCCCCTCCACAAAAAAAGGCTATTGGAAAATTTTAATTTTATTGATTTCTTTTTTTTAATGCCCCCTCTCCTTCCATTGAAAAGAAGGGGGCATATTGGTTTGCACCTGTTAGTTGGTTAGTCAGGAGACCAAATCAAAACTGTTTGCTTGACAGATGTCAACCTTGTTATACTGGTTTCTCCTAAAGAGTAGGTGACTACAAAGTCAAAGGTCAGGGGTCATACTACTCTGGACAGAGTAATTAAGATATTGTCTGCTCAATATCTTGAAAACATTTTGCTTATCAGACATCAAACTTGATTTTCTCTGGTTCCCTTAAAAAAGTAGATGACCCCTATTGATTTTCAGGTCAGAAGGTCAAAGAAAGGTAAAAGGTCAAACTGGACATGGTAAAACATTGTTTGCTATGTATGTATGTTGAGAATGTTGTGCTTGACAGACATCAAACTTGTATACTTGTTCTACTGAAGGATTAGATGACCCCTGTTGATTTTTTAAAGGTCACAAGATCAAGTGTCAAACTACGAGTGCATAGTCTGCTCAATATTTTGAAAATCCTTTGCTTGACAGACATCAAACTTGGTACAGTGTTTCCCCAAAAGAGTAGCAGATTCACAGACACCAAACTTTTGCTCCCACCTCTCTTTTGTTAATTTGTGAGCTTGTCTTAACATAAATGTTGGGGTGTCATGAATAATTTTGTGTACATACATAATGATTGACAATTTCTTGCTTATAATAATTATAGACATGAACTTTGTCAAAATATAAAAGCAATGATATCTTACACTGATACACACATATCCACAAATTTTTTTATTATTTGGAAATCCTGATATTGATTTTGACACCAATAAAAAACTTTTTGAATTTTTGCATAAATTTATTGCACTTGCCAAAAGATTTAAGTAATCTTCAAATGTATTATTATTAAATTCATACTATATTAAGGATGTATATAACCGGTACCAATACTATATATTTACTCGTATAATACTCTGAATTGTACAATGTGCAAATGTTATACAGTTGTCAATCTTTTTTCTTATATACATGTAAACCCTAAATTAATTACATGTACATATGTTGTACAATTTTATACATGTACATATCCTGTTCGATCATTAAGGACAGGGCTCATATAGACTAAGCCTGCTGCCTAATCTCATCAAATTGAATAAATATTGTTCAAACAAAAACAATTTCTTGCTCATAAAAACTTGTTAAATTAGGCAAGGCAAGATTCTGGAGGAAGTTAAATCTCATGAAATTTATATGATCTACTGCAGTGTGTTAATTGTACAGATATCTAGTAAAGTCAACCTCGCGTGATGTACTTGTAAAAGAAATGCTTTATATGAACATTTTATCTGCTTTCAGAAAAGGCGAGGCCAGCTGGTGTCTCTGAATGAACTTGGGATCACTCTTGGTCTTCTAATGGCGTATCTAGTCAATTATTTATTTATTGATGTCCCAGAAGGATGGTAAGTTCAGCAAAAAGTCTTGTTCTTCTTTGCTCTTAATATTTCTTTTATTTCTATATATATCAAATAAACATGTAAAATACTTCGAGGAATTTATGAGTCAGTATACTCATTTAAGCAAAATGCTGCATGGTATTGTGTGTTGCCTGCATGTTGGATATAAGGGGTAATACTGTAAATGGGGAAATTATTGTAGTGGTTTTAATTTCGTTATGTTCGCGGTCGGGGATTTTTCCGCGAAATTAAAACAACCGCAATCATTTTGCAAGTGTGACACAATATGTTTTGAACAGTTACCAGTAATCAAAATAAAATTTGAATTCCGCGAAAATAGAACCACCGCAATTAGACCAATATGAAAAACCACAAACTTTTAGCACCACGAAATTAAAACCACTTACAGTAATTTAGTATAGCGCCTACTTGTCCATCTGCTTGAAGTTACACCTTTGTGGTACTCTAAGAAAATATGCATAACTGAAAGTTCAGCAACACTGGAATTTAAGGTCACATCCAAGGTCAAGGTCATAATGGGATACATGTCCCTAACTGATATTGCAAACTTTTTGAAATTACAAGTGAAAATGTCTTTCAAAATTTATGTTTATTGAATCTGTACAAGTTATAAAATATCTTTCTATTTATGAAGGCGATACATGTTTAGTCTGTCGGCCATTCCTGCAGCAATACAAGGTGTGGGAATGTTCTTCCTCCCTAAAAGTCCCCGATACCTCGTTCTGATGGGCAGAGATGCAGAGGCAAGACTGTCATAAACTGCATTATTAAGAGCAGAAAGAAATTTTCTGAAATGAAAGATAATTTTATAAGTAAAAGGGTTTTTAATATCCATGTAATTTTCTTTTGACAAGTTTGTGATCATCATTGACAGTAAATTTAATGTAGAAAGAACTTACTGTGAATTATTACAATTCATTCCTGTATTATTTTTTTTTAGATGAATATTTGTTGTTTTTGACAGGCTGAAGATGTGTTATTAAAACTGAGAGATAGAAAGAAGATACAAGCACACCGAGAACTAGAAAAGATAAAATCCTCCATAAGCACGGAAAAGGTATACTACAATGGTGAAAGATTTTTATCACACCTGTACTGATCAATACACGATGTACTGTTAGATTTACCTGTAAAAGTTTCTGATTTAATCTTGTTGTTAAAATTTAATTTGTATATGAGCTACATCAGCATTATGTATCTTGTAAGGATTTTGCACCAACTTACAATTGAAATTGAAAATACGAATGATTTAGATATCTGGTAATTCATGATTGCCCATATACATTCATTATCAGTATTTGAAATTCGAGACCAACAAATGTTTACCAGGCGATAGGTAGCTCATGTCTGAAACCTTTTAATGGCAGGAACACACATGTTTAGACCTCTTCAGCTCCAGCGACAACATGGCAGGTCGAATGTTTATTGGAGCAGGGCTGGTATTCTTTCAACAGGTACTGAAGGGGATATAGTATAACTTATATAAACTGCTCAGCTTATTGCTTTTTAGCTCACCTGAGATTAAAACTCAAGTGAGCTTTCTTGATCTAACTTTTGTTCATTGTCTGTTTCTCTGGTGTCAGTGAATTTCTCATATTTTTGACTTCTCAAAAAAACCCACAGTGGTCAACCCGAGTTGGCACAAAGTATCCTTGGGTCCTTGGGTAAAGGTGATTTACCTTCCAATGGTTAATTATTCAGAAATAGGGGAGGATGTGTAAAAAGTTTCTCCTCGGGAACCACTGAACCAGAAAAGCCAAAAATTACAACAAAGTTTCTTTGTATAGAGAAGATTCAAGTTTGCTTAAACATTGACACCTGGAGTCATATTGGGGCTACAATAGGATTTTATTTAAACATTGACACCTGAAGTCATATTGGGGCTACAATAGGATTTTATTTAAATATTGACACCTGAAGTCATATTGGGGCTACAATAGGATTTTATTTAAACATTGACACCTGGAGTCATATTGGGGCTACAATAGGATTTTATTTAAACATTGACACCTGAAGTCATATTGGGGCTACAATAGGATTTTATTTAAACATTGACACCTGAAGTCATATTGGGGCTACAATAGGATTTTATTTAAACATTGACACCTGAAGTCATATTGGGGCTACAATAGGATTTTATTTAAACATTGACACCTGGAGTCATATTGGGGCTACAATAGGATTTTATTTAAACATTGACACCTGAAGTCATATTGGGGCTACAATAGGATTTTATTATGCCCCCCTTCAAAGAAGAGGGGCATATTGGTTTGCACCTGTCGGTCGGTCGGTTGGTCGGTAGACCACATGTTGTCCGCTCAATATCTTGAGAACCATTCACTTAATCATAATGATATTTCACATGTGGGTTGGTTATGAAAAGAAGAGGACCTCTATTGTTTTTCAGGTCAAAAGGATAAAGGTCAAGCTACTCTGGACATAGGAATATACTGTCCGCTCAATATCTTGAGAACCCTTTGCTTGACAGACATCAAACTTGGTACACTGGTACATCTTTAGGAGTAGATGACCCCTATTGATTTTGAGGTCACATGGTCAAAGGTCAAGGGTCAAACTGGACATAGGAATATATTGACCACTCAATGTCTCAATAATCCTTTGCTTGACAGACATATATCTTTAGAAGAAGATGACCCTTATTGATTTTGAGGTCACATGGTCAAGGGTTAAACTGGACATTGGAATATACTCAATATCTTGAGAACCCTTGCTTGACGGACATCAAACTTGGTACACTGGTACATCTTCAGGAGAAGATGACCCCTATTGAATTTGAGGTCACATGGTCAATGGTCAAGGGTCAAACTGGACATAGGAATACACTGTCTGTTCAATATCTTGAGAACCCTTTGCTTGACAGACATCAAACTTGGTACACTGGTACATCATCGGGAGAAGATGACACCTGTTGATTTTGAGGTCACATAGTCAAAGGTCAAGGGTCGAACTGGACATAGGAATATACTGTCCGCTCAATATCTTAAAAACCCTTTGCTTGACAGACATCAAACTTGGTACACTGGTACATCTTTAGGAGTTGATGACCCCTATTGATTTTTAGGTCACATGGTCAATCCACTCTTGACATAGGAAGATATTGTCTGCTCAATATTTTGAATTGATGATACTACTCTCAATTAAATGATGTGTGTGTATAACCCTTTTCAATTTTGCACCATGGGGGGCATATGTGTTTTACAAACATCTCTTGTTTAAAGGTTGCTTAAGAATATGTAGAAAAATTATTTTAGAAATTTCTTCACAAGAACCACAAGGTTAGTTGTCAAATTGATTTGAAAGCATCACCATATTTTGTGAGGTCAGTTTGTTTGCACCATGATAGGCCTCAGGTGAACTATGTGGCCCAAGAAGTTCTTGTTTTAACATTGTGCAAAGAAGTAAAAGAAAAGTCAAGTTGATAATTTTGTTAGAATCATTTTGATTTTGGTAATATACACATTACACAAAGTAAGTACATATGAATGCAAAATATTTTTTTCAAATTTTGCAGTGCACAGGACAGCCCAATGTTTTATACTATGCCCCCACCTTATTTGAAGGAATTGGGTTTGAGTCTGACTCTGCAGCGACCTTAGCCACAGTAGGACTGGGATGTGTCAAGGTCAGTACTGAAAACGTGAAAAATGTAAGTGGCAATCTCTATAGCCATGTTGATATTCTGATGACTAAATATTTCAGATTGATAATTATCAAAATAATATTGATTTGTTATTGGCTAAATATTTTGGATTGATATCAGGTTTTTGAAGGTCTTGGTTTCAAGGGCCTGGGCCTTTCCTGTTGGGAAAAATAGTGACATTTGCAGGAAATTGGGAAAATATTCATTGGATAAAAGTAGAAGGGAGAAAACCAAACCTGTGCATTCAGGAAAAATTGGACTCCTGACTTACATTTTGGTCAAAGCTTACCTCATTGAAGTAAGCAGAGGCCAAAAATGTTGGGTTTACTTAACAATTTTGAAGCAAAAATTGTACTCTGTGGGCTTTGATGATTTATGAACAATAAGACTACCTTGCTTTGATTTGTTTTCATTGTTTGGGAAATTTAAAGCAAAAATTGAGGAAAGTACCTGCTTTTTAGCATTGGGATGGGGCCTTATTTCAGCCCCTAATAGATCCTTAAAAAAATCCCTGGATAATTATAAAATTATTGTTTCATGTGCGTCATACAGTGCTCTGAACCACGCCCAAGGACAAAAGATAGCACATGTAATGATGAGGTCACAAATGATAGCACATGTAATGATGAGGTCACAAATAATAGCACATGTAATGATGAGGTCACAAATGATAGCACATGTAATGATGAGGTCACAAATGATATCATGTGTTATGATGAGGTCACAAATGATAACACGTGTTATGATGAGATGGTCACAAATAATAGCATGTACACAAAAAAACCCTCTGAGCTGACCGTAGTATTTCCTCCACAGGTGGTGATGACTGTGATAACCATATGCTGTGTTGATAAGTGGGGCCGGAGGCGGTTCCTTCTGACTGGTGCCTCACTGATGGGCGTGTCTCTTCTTCTCCTGGGAATCATCTCCCATCTAAACGACCATGTTTACGGTTCTAATCCATGCCAGGAAAGTGTTCGATGTTCTGAAGCTTTAACCAATGCCAATTTTAACTTAACCATGCCTTACACTACAACACCACAAATGTTCGACATGAATGAATCATATACATTATCAGAATTAGAATGGATGGCTTACATAATGGACAATTACACGATTACGACAACAGAAGAACCCCATGTACATATCCACGGATCGACTCTGGGGAAAATCGCGGCCTTCACGTCTCTGATGCTTTATGTGGCTGCTTTTGGATTTAGTTTTGGTCCAGGTAATACACGTGTCACTGTTATTTATATACAGTTGTAAGTCTATGGAGGTACAGATAAACTTCGATATCTCAAACACCAATATCTCGAATACAATGGATATGTCAAAGTGATTCAGAAGTCCCAACCACTTATTCTGTAAGTATTTTACCCTTGATATCTGAAATCCTAAGATATCTAAACATTTTTTTTCTCAGTCCCATCAAGTTTCAGATAATGAGGTTTGACTGTATTTTAAACAGAAGACTTATTAGAATGAAATTTCAATTCGTATGCACAAACACTGGATACATTAAGTGCTTATGTTTGTCTATACAGTATATGAATGTGTAAATATATGTTTTTACAATCTGTAGTAAACCTAAGCTTATAATGTAACTGAATCATGTAGTAAACCTAAGCTTATAATGTAACTGAATCATGTAATAAACCTAAGCTTTTAATGTAACTGAATCATGTAGTAAACCTAAGCTTATAATGTAACTGAATCATGTAGTAAACCTAAGCTTATAATGTAACTGAATCATGTAGTAAACCTAAGCTTATAATGTAACTGAATCATGTAGTAAACCTAAGCTTATAATGTAACTGAATCATGTAGTAAACCTAAGCTTATAATGTAACTGAATCTTTAGTAAACCTAAGCTTATAATGTAACTGAATCTGTAGTAAACCTAAGCTTATAATGTAACTGAATCATGTAGTAAACCTAAGCTTACAATGTAACTGAATCATGTAGTAAACCTAAGCTTACAATGTAACTGAATCATGCTATTATGAATGTATTATAACTGTAGATTTAAAAACATTTTAAATTTGCTGTGCTTGTTTAGCTGTTTGACTTTGTTACATATATATTCAGTATTCACAATGGTACTTGAAATTTTCCAGTGTCTTGGCTGATTTTGAGTGAAATCTTCCCAGCTTCAGTACGAGGACGGGCCATTTCTCTTGCCACAGTGCTTAACTGGGGAACCAATCTGATTGTATCGCTGACATTTCTTGACATCATTGGTAGGTTATCTGTGTGTACTTCTGTGTGTAATCGATTCCTTGTCTGACAGTGCTTTCTCTCAGTGAACATGTCATATACTTGCAGTATTTATTCTTCTTTCTGTAGAAAAGATTGGTGTGTCGTGGACATTTGTGATGTTTAGTGCTGTGTGTGGTGCTTCTGTCATCTTCATCTTTGTTTGTGTCCCAGAAACTCGTGGGAAATCTTTGGAACAGATCTCTAAAGAACTCAACAACAGGTACCTGCACTCCAGGATAATAAGGCATCCAAGAGAATACTCTGCTTTCATAAAGGGAACGATTTTTGTTTTGAACTATGAAAACCTCAACATTAATTAATATCACTCTCTGAAGTTTTAGAATTGCTGGTTAAAGGGAGATAACTTGAGCTTTGGTGTTTTTACAGATCTCTGAAATCTCGAATCGCAGCCTACTGTAGAAGACTCCACTGTTGTGTACAGCCATTCAGTGGTTCCCCTGCCAAATTACCTAATTACCACCGAGTGCAGAGCAGCGAGTCCTTCAATGACATCTCCTGATCGAGTCCTTCCATGACATCTCCTGATTGAGTCCTTCCATGACATTTCCTGATTGATTTCTTCAATGACATCTCCTGATTGAGTCCTTCAATGACATCTCCTGATGGAGTCCTTCAAATACATCTCCTGATCGAGTGAAATGTCATTCAGAAGTGATGGATGCCAAAATAAACTAACATAAACAATAACTAAACAAATCCTATGTTACGTTATCAGTTGTTTTCCTTAGTTTTCATTGAACAATATGCTACACTAAAAAGTAAAATATTTATTTAAATGTCATGTGCCATATTACTTAGTTATATACACGTAACTACAATAAAACTGTACGACGTGGTTTATTTATATATATCACAAGATTAGAGTTGTGATCAGCTTTACAGATAGAATGGATGTCACTTTTAAAAAAGAATTTTCATGTCAGATATGTATACCAGTAGGTAATGTATGTATGAAACAGGATAAAGTTTTTGTTCTTTTTCTCTGTCCAGTAGATATTTATAATTTGTTTTTCCAAGAGTTAATTTCATGGTATGCTTAGTTCACTTATTTTAAACTGTATCCCGATTTGTGTCAATACTCTTGTCTTGATCTCCTTCTGCTTACAGTTATACCCATTATGTTTTTGTTTCACTGAGATTGTCTTTGATCAGCAATAATCTTGCATAATAGGTGATATAAATGTACATGACGTAGCAGTGCTTATTACATACACGTGTAATTGTGATCGGATGAGAATTGTGATAAAAATATTGTATCCCGTACATTTTTGTTGTATACATGTACTTTTCAGTGTTTACAGTACTGAATATGTAAGATGTTGTGTTTGAAAAGATGTCATTTGTTACTGATGAGAGAGGATTAAATGCAGCTGAAATGCTCTACATATTGAATTATTGATCAACTTTTTGTTACTTCAAACCTAGCATGACCATTTGTAAAGCAGACATTTTTAATTTTTTTATTTATGCATGTCATCTTCGTGTTCTTGGCTGCTTTATATTATCCTCTGAAATGTGTTCACTAGATGATCAATTCTACAAATTTTTTATTAATAATAAATCTACATTATACAATGTAGTCAATATTTGTTGTTACGTGTAACTTTCATTTATTGGCGTGTCTACCACAGACTTCCATCCTGTACCTTTGTTGATACCCTAATGTGGTTACAAATATTTCATTTTAATATCATATATTGACAAAACTCATTATTTTTAATGTAAATTGCTTTGGAATTTTACAATGCTTTGTATTTGACAATGTTCATCATGATTTACTTTTATTAAACATTGTTACAAGTATTGCAATTTTTAAAATGTACTTAAAATTAAAGCATTCTTTTACACTTTATCATAGTCTTTGTTGTTTTTTTTAAATTTTTTTTTTGCTCAGCTGGTCAAAGTCCAATGTGAGCTTCCACTGCCACTCGTTGTCTATTAATATCATCAGTTGTCTGTCTGTCATTGATGTTTGTCTACAAACTCTGTCACTGTACTTAGAGAAAGTTTTCTCAACTAGTGGTCTTGGAGAAGCCATTACCTTTTGGAGCAATGCATATACTAATATGGCTGTGATGATTCTATTGGCAAAGACAAAATCAACTTTTCCAGAAAGGCTGCATCCCCAATCACTGCTTATATTTAAATTTTTCAGAAGTGATCCTGCAAATGTGGTAGTTTTCGGATCATAGGTCTTGATTGAGACAAATTTGTGGGGGTGATAGTGAAAAGTCTTTAGATGTTTATAGCATTAATAATCTCAAGTAGTTTATAATGTAACAGGGAGGGAAAAAGTGCACGGCCCAGACCGACCCCAACTGATCACTACATTCCTCCCTCCTTAAATGTCTTTACACTTCAAGACATCAACCCAGGATCTTAATCCCCTGGCAGGCATTTTCACCTGTCATTTCCAGGGGCTGGTCTACGGCACCAAATGTAACCGGAAGGGAGAATAATGCCGGGATTTGAACCCGGGCCCCCTGATTCTCCAGTCAGGCACTCTACCAACAAAGCTATCTGGCCACTGGCAATAGAAACTGGCTGACCGCCACAGAAGCATTCCCATGTAGTGTGGAATCAAGTTTGGTAAAATCATAACTTGAAAGGGTTAGTTGGGGGCATAATTTGGGATCAAAAGTCAAGGAACTTCTGAAGAATAGCCAGGTCAACGTGACTCAGGTGAGCATTGTGGGGCCCATGAGCCTCTTGTTTATTAATATTAAGTTATTGAACTCAAATAAGAGAACATTTAGTTGTGAATCCTGCTGACAAGTAAAACATTAGAAATCACCTTAAAAATCTATCAGTATTATAAAACTGTTCATTGACAGTCTTAAATCTGTTTATCATGCACAAGGTCGGGGTTTGAATCCCGGCCATGACAGACCTAAGTCGTTAAAACAAGTAGCAACAGTTCAATCGCCAAACACTCCGCATCAGGTGCGAATGTAACGGGTCCTCGGAGATTACCTTAAAAATGGAAGTCCCGTGGCACACTAAAGAACCCTCACTGCTCAATGGCCGCAAGCGCCAAGCATAGGCCTAAATTTGAAGCCCTTCACCAGTCTTGGTGACGTCTCCATATGTATTGAGTGAAAAATTCTTGGAGAGACGTTAATCAAGATACAATCAATCAATCATAAATGTGTTTATCAATATAATAAATGTGTTTATCAGTATCATAAATGTGTTTATCAGTAGTCACACCATGAACCTTTTCCTTCTGTAGTAGTTAGGGCTATACGGACCACGGATATCAGCCTGGGTAGCTCAGTGGTTAGAGCACCCGACTAGTAGTGCAGTGGTCCTGGATAGCTCAGTGGTTAGAGCACCCGACTAGTAATGCAGGGGTCCTGGATAGGTCAGTGGTTAGAGCACCCGACTAGTAATGCAGGGGTCCTGGGTAACTCAGTGGTTAGAGCACCTGACTAGTAATGCAGGGGTCCTGGATAGCTCAGTGGGTAGAGCACCTGACTAGTAATGCAGGGGTCCTGGATAGCTCAGTGGTTAGAGCACCCGACTAGTAATGCAGGGGTCCTGGATAGCTCAGTGGGTAGAGCACCCGACTAGTAATGCAGAGGACCTGGGTAGCTCAGTGGGTAGAGCACCCGACTAGTAATGCAGAGGACCTGGGTAGCTCAGTGGGTAGAGTACCCGACTAGTAATGCAGAGGACCTGGGTAGCTCAGTGGTTAGAGCACCTGACTAGTAATGTAGAGGACCTGGGTTTGATTCCCGGTCCAGCCACAAGCTTTATCCTCTCCTATACTACACCTTCATACCTCCTGCATCATTATCTATAATATGAACGAAACACAATGACAGATATACATGTATTATATATCCTTCTGAGTGGTCAACACATACTGTGTCAAGCCAACAAAAATACTCAAGGAAACACCTCATTTTGTATTTCATGGAAGAACATCACAAACAAACTGCAGTTTTAATTTTGTTTATAGCACAGTTCATAGCGGTAACAAATATTCACTCAGAACAATATCAAGCATGTGTAATATCAAGATTGGATAAAATAAATAGTGTAAAATACATGTACATGTGTGTATATTTCAATAAAATAAATAGAGACAGCACAATTTTAACGACAACCCAGAGTAGTTTGATCTACATCTAATCCCTGCAGAGCAATAATGGCCCACAGTATAACCTACAATCTGAAGAACCTGCTAATTTGTTGCTGGCCTTTGATTTGGGGGCAGCACTTTCACATTATAACCTACAATCTGAAGAACCTGTTAATTTGTTGCTGGCCTTTGATTTGGGGCAGAAGTTTCCTGCGACAAGTTTTCCCCTGGGTTTGTGTCTTCGTTTTCTTTGGCTCCTTTTCACTCGGTTCTGCTAACCTTTTCTTCCCTTTACCCCCAACTTCAACATGATTTTCTACATCGTCTTTCGTTTTTGAGATGGACTCCTCCTGTCGGGATTCCTGACCGAGAGGCTTTTCCTTGAGATCACTTGAGGTGTCCTTCTTATTGTCCTCATTAAGTTGCTGTGAGGTTCTCTCTTTCAGACCTGGGAGTGCTATCTGTTTCGAAGCACTTGCTGGCTGCACCAGTGTTTTGCTGTTCAAATATTAGATAATTATCTTAAACTCCTGTTACTTTCCTTATAATCTATGTGTTAAATATAGATACATGTAAACTGAATTTGAAACCTCAAAACAATTTTTGTTTTTGCATTTTACATTTCTCCAGAGGATATCCATGATCCTAATACATTTGGTTCTAAGAGACCTTTAAAACATCTTAATACATACTTTGTAGAATACCCCAGTTTTACAGTATTCCTGAAACTGAGAGTGTGTTCGAGATCACCGTTCCCGTTGTTCTTGTGCTCCATTCTTAGAGTTGCGAACAATTAGAACATGTGCACATGAACGTGTTTTTCGACCACTTTACCTACAGAGGTAGTGTGAGTTCTTGCACCTCGAACCCATTCTTGGGTTGCGTACTCGGCATTCAGGATCGACAGGAATTTGTACTCGTGCAAAGAACGGTGATCTCTAACACTCTGACTGTAGAGGGCGTGTCCTTACCTTGGTAAGACATACACAGACTTCTGACACTGGAAGGACTGGGCGTCGTCTGTCATCTGGACATCGTGTACAGGAGCAGCCCAGTCCATGGTGGCCTTGTATCTCTTGGCATGCACAGGAGTCTGGACAAAAAGGGATATTGCTTGAGCATACTAAACCAACAATTAAAATACCTAAGGGACCATACATGTATGTAAGTTTGTAAAATGAGCTGAAATTTTATTGTATGTGTACTTCTTCAAGCAGGATTCATATTTCAGTGCCTTTGGTACTGAAAAAAGAGCTCTACTTCATGGTTGCTCTAAAATGTGCATTTCCCTTGATATCCATTAATATTTACATTTCCAATTTTTTACCTTTGATATCTTTACAAATTGTATTGATAGCCATTGCCTCATATTAAATTCAGTGCAGTTTGTAAATAAAACGCATGTATGAATCATGATAAATATAGTATGTCTACTTTAACGCCCTGATATTCTGACAGAAATGAAACTAGCTATAATAAACTCATGTATTATTTATCTTTCATATTTACATTCTAAACCATATGAACTACAATGCCTCACGCCAGCATAATTTTCACAAAGCACTAACACACTTCATGAAGTTTGCCGGTGTGAAGTGCCGCAGTTCATAACCTCATGTACTTTCTAAACTGAAACTTATTTCTTAATCAAACGACAAAAGCACTCATTCATGGTCACACCGAGCAGCACATCAGCTCCCGTACCACTAAGTTTGAAACATGCTAAAATTAGTAAGCCTCCTGTAACTCCTCAAACTCATGGTTCACCTGTAATTTGACGACAGAAGAAAACATTGTACCTCTTTCTTCTGCTTCTCTAAAAGTCTCTCAGCCAATGACTTGTTCAATTCTGGGCTGTCTGTATCATCACAAGGAGTTCTATCAAAAAACAACATTTTATTGACTTTACCATTGAATTTCCTTTATGTTTTAGGAAAGTTTTGTTGCATTTTCCAATATACAAGTATAAATTACGGGATTGGCTTGTGTCTAGCAAGTTGCTGTCATCTTGTAAATTGTAAAAAGCCAATACATGCTGCATGCCCTCTAAACAAGGTCTTTGTAGAATACACTCAAATAGTGTGTGTGCTTACAGTACAGGTTCTATTGCAAATTATGCGCGAAAGAATTACAGATTTAATTAACCCCTCATTTGCAAAATATCTCAATATGTAAATAAATAACGTTCAGAAATCATGCATAACAGTAAATTTAGCAAGTTTCTTGTCCTCCCACTCCACTGTTTATGAGTTACTACTGCTGTTAAATCAGAAAGATGGAAATTAGAAGAGAAAACCAATATATTCCATATATTGCTGGCCCGTGAATACAATTATAAAACTACTATGCACAGATTTATCATGCATTTAAACATATCATTTCTTTGAATGTTTTATATACTTCACTGAATGTTTCATCCTTATTGCAAAACATGTTTAACTGTAAAGTAAATAAGTTAGAAACCTGGTAGGAGCATGCTGGTCTTTAAGTCAGATGTCACACCGATATAAATGGTGACAGCAGACCGGAGTGCCTTTATTGGAGAACCTGTCACACCTACATGTGACAGCAATCAGAAGTGTACTTTTAGAAGAAATGTCAGACATACCTAAATTGTGACAACAGAGTGAACAGACTAAAGTGTGTAAATTAGAAACTAGAACCGTCAGACAAACCTAAATTATGATAACAGACTCAAGTGTGTTAATTAGAAACTTGGTTTGTCAATGCAACACATATTCCCCCACTGACATTCAAGTTTGAAATGTTCGCAAGTCCAAAGATGTGAAAAGATAAAATATCAAGACTGGGATTTTTGTAAGTCCAAGGGAAATAACTCTGATGAATATCGGAAAGTGAAACTTGATCTGTAAGTTTTATCAATATAACAGTATACATTTAATTTTAAAAAATCTGCTCATCACCAAAAAAAAAAACCCACCTGAAAAAATTGTCCATACTTTAGTTAATAATAATAAGTTTTCAAGGTTTAAGGGCAATAACTTTAGGGAAAATTTGTCTACATGTAAACTTGATCTGAAAGTAACCAAATATTAGCAACAAAAAAAAAAAATCCAGAACACTGACAATTACAGATGGAAAAAAATAACACTATTTAAATGCAGGGGCATAAAATGACTTGAAAGTTCACACCTACCTAAACTGTGAAGCACACAGGTTGTGTAATGTAGAGAAAGTTTCACACCTACCAAAGATGTGACAGTTTCCTGTAACTTAGAGAAAGTTTCACACCTACTAAAGATGTGACAGGTTCCTGTAACTTAGAGAAAGTTTCACACCTACCAAAGATGTGACAGGTTCCTGTCACTTACAGAAAGTTTCACACCTACCAAAGATGTGACAGATTCCTGTAACTTAGAGAAAGTTTCACACCTACCAAAGATGTGACAGGTTCCTGTAACTTAGAGAAAGTTTCACACCTACCAAAGATGTGACAGGTTCCTGTAACTTAGAAAAAGTTTCACACCTACCAAAGATGTGACAGGTTCCTGTAACTTAGAGAAAGTTTCACACCTACCAAAGATGTGACAGGTTCCTGTAACAGAGAAAGTTTTACACCTACCAAAGATGTGACAGGTTCCTGTAACAGAGAAAGTTTTACACCTACCAAAGATGTGACAGGTTCCTGTAACTTAGAGAAAGTTTCACACCTACCAAAGATGTGACAGGTTCCTGTAACTTAGAGAAAGTTTTACACCTACTTAATCTGTGTGTGTAACGTAGTAAGAGAGAGAAAATTTCACTCATTACATGACCATAGACAGGGGCGTGTAACTGAGAGAATCTGTTATACCAACCTAAACTGTGACAACAGACAGGGAAACCTGACTGGAGTGTGCTGATTGGAGAAGCTGTCACACAGAACATCCAGGGAGTTTGTTTTGAGAATGTCTGCACTGGTAACCAGTTTATCCACTAAATGATGGATTGCTCTCAGAGTCTTGTAACCCAGAGGTCTTCCTCCAGATGATGGCTTCTAGAAATCAGATGTCACACAGTAAAAATCAACAATTTTATTTTGGAGTATGTACATACCTACAAAATGAAGGTGGAAGGAAGAAAAGTAAAACTGTATGATTAACAGTAAAACAAAATCTATAATTCAGTTTCTATCATATTTCATACTATAGAAATAAATTATCAACCATTTAATAATGATAATGATAACAGGCACATATATATGAAATATTTTTATAAACTTTCTTCTTTTATCTTTCCAAGTTAACCATGTATTCCCTGAACCTGACCGACCGAATTTCACGGTTGACAAAATATGTTTAGTCAACATATCATTTAATTCGGTCAACTGCTGAAAGCAGAGTATAGAAATATTCTATCTGCATGCACCTAATTTAAAATAATCGGAAAAGGAAAGAAATGCATTGATTACACAATTAAAAGACATGTTGGCTATTGCAATGTGTTTTGCAGTGAGTCACAGGTTCAGAGCATTCAAGGGCGATCCTGTAATCATTTTATAATGGTACCTTGCCCGGACTGTTCATTTGCACACTCTGGATGACCTGAGTAGCACTCTTCTGAAGATCCTCACAAATTTTCTCAACAGTGGAGGTCTGAATTCTTTTATCTTGAGTTTTGATAATTTCTTTCTTCAGGGCATTTAGAATCTTTCTACATGCAACTCTGCAAACCATCATTGAAAATAAATATTCTGAATTTGATAAATATCTGAAATGTAAATACTTCAAAATATTATCATATCCTTAAGAATGCTCAAAAGAAGTCTGCCTTCAGCATGTTCAAATGATAGATATATATTTTTTCTCTCTCTCTCGAAAATGTGTGCTCAGCAAGATTTGAGGTATTTTTGATAAAAATTGAATCATACTTGAGATTATTGAAAATTATGAGTGTTTACCTGCAGTTCTCCTCTTCCTCTAGGATGGTTTGCAGTTTATGTGTAAAGGTGATGAAGTCACTGAGTCCTTTGATGTGCTGGGTAATTGGTAAAGTGGAATCTGGTTGGTAACCTTTGCCCCCCAGCCTCACTTTCATGATGAATGAAGTGGCTGTCTGAAATTCAAGATCAATAATAAAAATTTAAAGAATTTTAAATTATCTCATTAGCAGTCATCTTGGTATCAGTCACATATAGGCATACTGTAGAAAAATAAAGTTCTGAGCAAAATAAACAAGACATTATCTGTTCAGTTGAACATTAATTTCATATCCCTTCTTGTATGAAAAAGACCCCTTACTTGGTACATGGGCATGTTTTTTTTCTGGGCCTCATGTTTCAGGTCTGTGAAAGCAGAGAGTTCAAGTTCTCTCTCTGGCACATTAAAGGACCTGGCCAGGGCAAGCTCAGATCTAGAGTTCACTAACAGTTCCAGATAGGCCATGTACACCAGCTGCACATAGAACTTTAAAACAAAGCAAAAAAAATTATGACAAAGCAAAGCCTTGGTGAAGAATTGTGAAACATAACTGTTAAATTTAAGCACATGTTTATCTACAACCTACACGTTCTGATGCCAGTATCTTTAACCTACACAAAGAGTACCTAAACATTCAGAGTGTGTTTGAAATCACCGTTCCCGTTGTTCTCGTGCTCCGTTCTTAGAGTCGCGAACGGCGACAACATGTGCTCACGAACGTGTTCTTCGACTACACTACCTACAGAGGTGGTGTGAGTTAGTGCATCTCAAACCCGTTCTCGGGTTGCGTACTCAGCATTCGGGATCAGCAGGAATTTATACTTGTACGAAGAACGGCGATCTCAAACGCACTCTCAGCTAAGTGTCCTTTGATATTAATTATCTATATATATAGAATTCTGCCTAACAATTTCACAGACCTGGTTTATGGACGCAGCAGACTGTGAAGGACCAGGGGTGCTGTTGCCCCTCCACTTTGTCCTCTGTGACAGCAGACTGTCGAGGGATGAGGCTGTAATACAAACATCCACCTTTTCTTCCTCACCACCACCCTCCACAGACACATCAATATCCTCACCCCCCTCCAAAGACACCTCAACACTGACTTTATGGACCGCTCTGTCTTTACACAGCATCGTGACCATGGAAATCTGACATAATGGGCACAAGAAATTTCAGAATTAAAAAAAATTTGCTTTATAAATTTTAAAGTTATGACTGTTACTGAACAAAGTAGTCACTAGTTTGTTTCTCTATGTGTATTGATTTCTGAAAATGTCCATGCCTGGAGGTCATAAAACTTTTTTGAGCATGTTTTCATACTAAAACTCAAAACTCTGTGCTCTAAATCATACCTATATTCAAAAGTGAAGGTTATGAAACTTTTATAAAATCATCCTCATCCTCAAATGGAGTAGGGGCTCAAGATTTTTCGAGTATGTTTCGAAGCTTGCTCAGAGTTGTACTCAAAACAAACATGGCTGAGTTTGAGTTCAGTAAAAGTTTCATAACCTTCAGCCCAGATGCATGATATAGTGTTTGTAATTACCTCTGCAGGATCATTGGGAAGACCCAAAAATACATAGAGGTTACTAGACATATCTTCCCTGAGATCACAGTTTTCAGAATATGCTTTTTGGACTAGATTGAAAATGTCACAGGAGTCCACATTGTTGCAATGCTTCAAAAACTGATGATAGTTTTTTGAAAACTCTGGAGGGTCTGCATTAGATGCAGACTGAAGTGAAATCTTCGGGGGCTCTGCATTAGCCGCAAACTGGAGCTTAGTCTTGATGATTTCTTTATTACATTCAAAAACCGTGCTTGTTTCTATGTCAAATTCACCCCTTTCCTGTAAGAAAGATCACTCATTTTTTATAAATACATGAATGACTTATTGGACAAGTTGACTAACATCCTACAATTTGCGTGAATTATAGATGAACAAGTAGACAGCACTATCATGCTTGCGTGACCCACTCTTCAAACGGAAGCCATGAATTTTTAAAAGAAACGGAAGGTTTCTGAATCATTGACTACAAAAATTCCGATTAATTGTTTACCTCCTTGTTCTTTTCTGCCAGGCAGAGCTGCACTGCAATCAGCTGATCCATAGGAGAAAGCAGAGTACTTCTTTCATTGGGTAAAAGCTGATAATTTCGACACAGATATATAAAGTACTCCGATATGTTATAAGCATCTTCACAAACTGTATCTTGACAATTAATAAATGTTATCTTCTTCACACCTGTGTCTAGGGAAAAAAAGTACATACATGAATTATGTTGTTATTTGTAAAATAGTAAATGGCTTTCTGTGATAAGTGATACTAAGTAAGGTGTAAAATAATCAATGCTATTGATATCTCTTTGCAGACACTATTTAGTGCAAGTCAAGCGTATATACATTTATATGAATGAAACAGGGTTTTTTCTGTTTGATCTTTTGAAGATGTTGTTCAGGGTTGGCAAAAAAGTGGTCAATATGAGTATTGACCGGGCCGGTGGTCAATACTGGTCAATTGAAAATTGTTTGGTCATTATAGTCTGTGTTGTTGGTTATTTTAAATGTTTCAGTGGCCATTATGGTAATTACTGTAATTCATAACATGCACTATCAGTTTATAATATACTTGCAAGTCATAATATTAAATAAATAATGTAAATGACTCAATTAAATAGGGGAAGATGTAAAAAAATTATTGTAAAAATTAACAAGAGGCCCAGGGGCCTTGTAGGTCACCTGAGTATCATGTTACAACCTTCCAATGTTTGAATTAGGTTTGTGTTTAAATATAAGAATTTTACTTTTGGATGGAAGAAACATTGAATAGCTATGTGGTCAGCCCTGCCTTTGCACCAGAACCCCTGACCCAGGGGCCATAAATTTCAGTTTTGAAAGAAGCATCCTTGATCATCATTATCATACTATTAGTTTGTCTACTTAATACCCAGCAGCAGAGGAGAAGATTTTCAAAGAAATAAAATGCATTTTCACTATATGATCAATAGGGCCCCACCCTAATACCAGAACCCCTGACCCAGGGGCCATGAATTTCACAATTTTGAAAGAGGCATCCTTGCTCATCATAACCATGCTATTGGTTTGTCTACTTAATACCCAAGGACAGAGAAGAAGATTTTCAAAGAAATAATGCATTTTCACTATATGACTTATAGAGCCCCTTCCTAGCACCAGAACCCCTGATCCAGGGGCCATGAATTTCACAATTTTTAACAAGAGGTACTGTGAGCAATGCTCACTAAGAATACCCCCCGCTTACCCCAATCTCCCAAAGGGTGTTGGTAATGGGTATAAACTAACTCTTTTCTGAGTGTTGCTACTTCGATGTCCAGTGCGCATGACCTTTGACCCCAAAATTGATAGGGAACATCTTCATCCCATGGGTAGTCCATATGTATGATATGGTGACTGTAGGTGGAAAGGATAACGCTTTAGAGCTCGGAAACCATATTGCTACTTCAATGTCCAGTGCGCTTGACCTTTGACCTTTTGACCCCAAAATCGATAGGGAACATCTTCATCCCATGGGTAGTCCATATGTATGATATGGTGACTGTAGGTGGAAAGGATAACACTTTAGAGCCCGGAAACCATATTGCTACTTCGATGTCCAGTGTGCTTGACCTTTGACCTTTTGACCCCAAAATCGATAGGGAACATCTTCATCCCATGGGTAGTCCATATATATGATATGGTGACGGTAGGTGGAAAGGATAATGCTTTAGAGCCTGGAAACCATTACGTCTACAGATGGACGGACGGACAGACGGACAACCCGATTCCAGTATACCCCCCCCCCCAACTTGTTGCGGGGGGTATAAAGAGGCATCCTTGCTCATCATTACCATGCTATTAGTTTGTCTACTTCATACCCAGAGACAGAGAAGAAGATTTTCAAAGAATTTCTACACTTTCACTATATGACCAATAGAGCCCCACCCTAACACAAGAACCCCTGCCCCAGGGGCTATGAATTTCACACTTTTGGTAGAGGGCTCAACACTCATTATAATTATGCCCACAGTTTGGCTTCTTGATGTCCAGGAGTAAAGAAGAAGATTTTTTAAAATTACACTCATTTTGATGGTTTTTGCCCCACCCCTCAGGCCCCAAGGGGGCAGGGACCACGAATTTCACAATTTTTGTTCCCCTCCACCCACAGATGCTATATGCCAAAATTGGTTCAGGGGTTTCAGAGAAGAAGCTGAAAATGTTCAAATGTTAACGCACGACACACGTCGCACCACGACGGACAAAAACAGATAGCAATAGGTCACCTGAATGAATTCAGGTGACCTAAAAACTGTTTCATGGCCATATTACTTTGGCACTGACAACAGCATTGCAGTCTTTACATCTTGCCGTGGTCTTGTGGTTGTCCTCAACAATATCATAGAAATTCCAAAATGTTTTGTTGAAGCCATAGATAGTATGATGGGGGAAGTGTTTTCTATTTCTGTTCAAATTCTTTAGTTTATCAAGAACTACCTATTGTTTCAAATCTTCATTTAACTGTTAAATAAACATTTGAGGGGGTGTGTTGGTGATGTTTTCATAACAATAACATTACACTGGTCCTCTCTGGTCCCAGAGTATGCTAATTAACACATGTCAACTCTGTTTCCTGTGCTCAGGTACATCTCCTGCTCTGTACATTGCAACACATTGTTTATCTACAGCATCTGTCACCCAATTCATATTAAATCACTGTGTTTATTTAATGTCCAGCTACCTGTTATTCTTAATCTGTCCAGGTACATGTACAAGCAGATCCTATTGTCTAGTTATGCTATATGTGACCCTCTTTTATAGTTCTGAAGATATTATGGTTACAGTTTCAGCAAACCAAATATATTAAACTTATGAAATTACATCTAATTATATAATGAAAATTATTGATAACCAATTGATCCATATATCATAATGAAAAGGCTTAATTTATCTTTGCAAAAAATATACAAAAATAGGAAAACAGTTTAAATCTCAATTGACCAGTATTGACCACTTAGGGAGTATTGACCGGGACGGTTAAAACCGGGGGCGGTTTTAACCGCCCAACCCTGTGTTGTGTCCCTGTATCTTGCTTGTTCACGTATGTATACCTGGTGAAGGGCTACCATTTTCAGATCCATGGCTCTGTAATTTGTCTTGGATGGATTTTTTGTGCTTGTTGATGACTTCTCTTTCACATGAACTTAAAACAAAACATGGAGCCTTGTTACAAACCATCCTGAAATTTAAAGATTGTAATAATGATACTTATGTAATAGTTAGGGCTATACGGACTGTGGACATCGGCCTAAATAGCTCAGTGGTTAGAGCACCTGAATAGTGATGCAGGGGTCCTAGGTTCGATTCCTGGTCCAATTAAAAAATCTCCTCCTCTCCTATTCTACAGTTGGTGTCATTGACCACCTCTACACAGCAGATTGTCCTGCCAGGGGTGAAAAGAATCTGGGTTGTGTGTCTTCAAGAGTGAAGACAAAATTAAGGAGTGAGGAATGTAATAGGGCTATACAGACCGTAAACATCGATTTGGATAGCTCAGTGATTAGAGAACCTGACTAACGATCCAGGGGTCCCATGTTCCATTCCTGGTCCAGCCAGATTTTCTTCACTCCTATACTACACATATCATATCATTTTTGGCCGGGTTGCACAACGAGCTTATAGAATGGTGAATAGAGGGTGGGCAGAGCTTATAAAATGGTGAATGGTGGGTGGGCAGATGTCCCTGCAGTGGGTTAACTACTTTGTGTAATCAACTCCTCTCACACCTATAACTTGATGTTCCTCAACCTTTGCATAGTTGTTGTGGATACATTGAAGATGTGCATATACCTTTTTAAAAGTGATCACTCATTTTTTTTTTTAAATTTACGTGTAATTGGACTTAGTCATTTTTTAAGCATGTCTTGAATAGACGGTACCTATTTTAGTAATCAACTCCTCTTACAGCCTTCAGACCTTGTACAGCTGTTATAGAAGCATTGAAGATGTGCATGTGTCTTTTTGAAAATGATCGGACCTCCTTCACGTTCTTTGAAAAATTTTACATGTACATGATTTAGTTGAACTTTTGTCATTTTTAAGCATGTAGATCTACCTACTTCACTCACAGCTTTTACTTAAAAATTTTCAGACCTGTTAACTTGAACTCACTTTTGTTGAACAAAAGTAATTTTTTGTCCACACGAAATTGGATTTTGAGTACAAAATCACAAGAGTCCCATTTGGCGCCCCGTAGCAAGAGCATCAACTTTAGATTCAACTGTATGAAACAAAAACAAGAAAACCAGTAACACGGTAAAAAATAATACAATTCCAGAGGTTAAAACAGACAGTAGACTCCAGCTGTTATACAGTAGATCTAGCTAATTCATATAAATGAAAAATGTATTGAATTATTCACTATATAGAACAAATTCTTCACCTGATAGTCCTTTGTTTACGAATCCGTTTGAAATACGCGCACCTCTAATCAGCTGACCCTTCCTTCGGAAATGTCGATATTTTCTCATGTTATAATGTATATAAGCGAGATGTTTCGAATGAAAGATAAAGTATGTGGTAAAGCTAGCTCCTGTTACCTGGAAATGCAGTTGTATATGAATTAGATTCATGCCTTGGTAACTGTTGTAAAAAAGAAAACCAAAATAATAGGATTTCTGCAATTGTTAAGATATTCAAAGGATGGGTATCCGATATCGTACAAATATTTTAGACCAGGTCAACTTATTTTGGCGGGAAAACTCGAAATTCTCGGATTGATGCTTATTTATATGACTTTCTTGTACCGTGTCATATGTACATATTTACGAGCATTGAAAGTGTGTAAAAGTGTTTGCTTATAATGTAAACATTATCAATATCTTAAAGCAAAACTTGTGTAAAGGTGATTTCTTCCTCATTCGGCGCCATTATTATAGATGTAATGACGATTAACCTTATAAATACAGTGCAGTGTCAACGAGGCAGGAACATATTGCTTCCTTTGGCCAGTATTTATTTCACGGTTAAATGTAACTTAAAGTGGTTATTTATTGGTCCTAAAAGTGGCACATTATGTCGTAATTAGTCTTTCTATTTCAAGATTAAACTCATATTTACTACTGATTAACAGGCCTATAGTCCTTACCAAGATGAGTTGGCAAAACGATCATATTTCAAATCTAGTAAGGGTGGTGGAATTTTTGTAATAATGGTATTATTTTGAAGGGTTCATCAAATAACATAATCCACCATAGAAATTTTCAAAATTTTGTATTTTTACCAAGGGCGGATAACTTTTTTTTTTAAAAAGTGCAAAAGTCATTTACTAGTCATGTGATTTAATACTAGCTAGGCTAGTCATGTGAATTTGATGTACTTCACTTTTCATAATCATTAAATAATAAACATTATTTTGATTTACTAGTGAATCATTCCAAATTGCTCATTATCCATTCGTTATACATTGGATACCTTTTAAGGACGATTGATTATTAAGTAACACTAGGCCTATTACATGCAAGATCCTAAAATGACAGAACATTATAACTTGATGTTATGATTCTCAACATTCATATTTATTTCTGGAACCAAAGGAACACGAAACTGACTTGGATCCTAGAGGGAAACATATTTTCTCAATTTCAGTAGAAATTTGCAACAAGAGCAACATCTAGCTGAAAATGAAAAATGAATACAAATATAATTAGTAATATGAATTTCATAAATATAAATATAAATTATATGGTGATAATTTTCTTACTTCAAATATCTTTTTTAAATGGTCATTTACTTGGACAAGAAAGATGATAATGTACAATGTTGCGCATGCCCTATAAAGCACATTAGCGAAATTTTATGGCATACTATTATTTGCAAAAGAAAGGTAATTTTGATGCAGTCTGAGACTGAAGGAAATGGTGAATTACATGGAATTACTTAATCAAGCTAATTTTAAGTCCAGTACCGGTAACGGCCTCTAAGGAATAAAGATATGTGGTGGCTGTTAAGTCCCTAATTAACGAATATTTGCAGATTCATGATTTGGATCAGTAAAGATTGATTATTTGTAACTCCGTTTTTGGAGCCTGAACATAAAACTTCCATAATGGATGATCCAAAAAAGCAGTAAAAGCTTGCATGTTTTATATGGAATGCTACAAAGTTTAGTATTGATTACTGAGAGTTGCCGTTTATGTGGCCATGCTTAGTCTACAGATTCTGATCTTCCACAGGGGGATCTGGGCTTAATTGATGCCTCAGCCTGCATTTCCCAGGAGAAGAGGACTTTGAAAAAACAGAGACAATATTTTCAGGTACAATTTTTTTTAATTGCGTACCTCTTTTAAGAGAAGATATTGTTTCAAAGAAATGCAAAAGTAAAGTGAATCAATTCGTTTTTCTTTGTGAATTGATTTATATATTATCTTCCATCTTTAGAAGTACAAAAATAATTTAGTGAGTACTGATGAAAAAACTCATATCAAAGAGAAAGTGATGAAACTTTAAGCTTTTGTCCAGAGTTTTTTTGGTGTTTTTTTTCAATCACAGTGCTTAGTCAAAATAAGACACGCTAAGGATAAATGCCTCAGGAAAATGCTTCTGTTGAAATAGTACGTATAGGCCTATATTGTACACACTTTAGCTATGAGTTATATATTTAAATTGTAAAGCAAAATATTGAGTGAAAAGATCAAAGACCCACAGTAAAATTAGCATCTTTTGGTGATTTTAATTGGAAGTACTCCTCGGCCCTATCGATTATTTTGGATCAGTGTACCGGCATATCAAATTATGTTTAAAAGTTAAAAATGACAGACTAGTACTTCTTGATATGGAATGCAGTATTTGGAATTGCTATTAATTTGACTTTTAATTATTTTAACTATCAGTATTAGGCCTAATTAAGATATGGTCCTCATTGCCTGTAGTCTTGGTCTTTCATCAAAGACTCTTTAAACAATGAGACAGATTTGATGGATTAATACATCATGGAGTAAGATTTATATCTTGGCCTGCAATTATTTCTCTGTTGATGGTCAGTATAGGGTTATTGGCATAGCTCCCTACATGACCCGTTGACCCCAAATTGAGCCATCAAGATGGAAATTAGATTAGAAGAGGTTATACTTAAAATGAAAAACATTCACACAAGACTATTCATTGAATAAAAAGGATAGTGCTGGAATAATCTTTTTCATATTCATGTATACTTATTTTGAATTTTAGAAATTTCCTGACCAGAGGTTCTTGTGATGATGAATGTTTTAACAGTTTGGAAGTCCAAAGATTAAGGTCTTCTCTGTGCAACACTTTTCCTCAGTGTATTCATCTGGTTTGGTCTTCAATCATACAATGATTCACATTCAAAAGCGTCAAGATTCTTGAAATAGGTGGGGGAAAGGACATACCAGAGACTGAATAGGGTCAGTTTGTCTTTGTTTATCATTACCAAAAACCATACAGTTCATAGGGTTAACATCAATATATATTCATAAAATGATTTGTACAAATAAGTTTAACTAAAAGTGGGACACAATAAATAAGACTATGCCAGATAGTATCATTGTAACATTATTACAATTTTCTATTATATGAAAGCGTGAATAATACATGTTATAGAGGGCAACGCGTACATATACATGTTTAAAAGGAAAATATAGAAAACTAATGAAAAATTAAACCATACCTATGGAACTTGAAAATTTTTGTCCAAATGGCATCGATTAGAATACAAGCGCAGGGACATGTTTCTCCATTTTTAATCTCGTGTACTCAAGTTTAGTCGTTCTGAGATGTTACATAAAATCCATAAAAGCATGTAAATCTTATTTTCTTAATCATATATACAATCACTCCTCGATTAACGCGATTGTACCATGTCTCCTATGTTTGTGAATTTACTAAACACGGATGCTGAATATATAAAAATTATATTTATGAAACGTTGAAAAGTTCACCAAACATCAATAATTACAAATACATGTACAAGAAATCTGAGCAAGAATCAAGGCTTCTGTCCACTGTTTTATAGATGTAGCGGTCAGTCGGGTTCAATCGTCGGTGGCCAGATAGCTCAGTTGGTAGAACACCCGATAAGAGATTCAGGGGCCAGGGTTTGAATCCTGGTCTGGTCCGTTGCATTTTCTCCCTTCCTATTACATTTGGTGCCGTAGACTAGCCCCTGGAACTGACAGGTGAAAATGCCTGCCAGGGGATAAAGATCCTGGGTTGATGTCTTCAGGTGTGAAGACATTTAAGTAGGGAGGAGTGTAGTGGTCAGCTGAGTTTGATTGCTGGTGGCCAGTTAGCTCAGATGGTAGAGCACCTGATAAGAGATTCAGGGGCCCGGGTTCGAATTCCAGTCTGGTCCGTTGTATTTTTTCCTTTCCTGGCAGGACAAAATAGATGGGAGTGAGCTTCCATACACAACCTAGAAGATTCCATACAACACCCTAAATATCATAGTGAACCTCAATGCAAGTAGACTGAAAATTTCCTAAAGCCCTATTTATTATACAGGGGACAAGGCAATTAATTTATCAAAAATAACGTTATAAAGGCCTAAAAATACTAAAGGAATATCTAATTCATCCTTGAACCAATGTGACTCTAGCTAGGGACTAAGTTACATTTGACAGAATTTAGAGCATTTCCTAAACACGAAAAAACAAGGCTACATGTGCAGTCCGGGATTTAACCCCAAGAAGAGCGAGCTCAAACCTGTGTGTCCTTTAGCCCTAGCAAAGTGATAATCCACCTATGACTCTTAGGGGTGAATCAATATATCGATATATCGAAATGTACTGGTATACATCTGTCCTGCAATATATGATACGGTGTTTCGACGATACGATATAATGTCGAGTTTAAAAACAGCTCTTTTAATAGCCGGAATCGAAGTTCATAATTTAAAAATGGTTTCTAACAGGAACACGATTCCTTGGACTTTAATACCCGCTTTTACATTGTGACATCAGAGATTCCTCAGACTTTAATCCCCGCTTTTTCACTGTGACATTGGAGTTTCATCAGACTTTAATTGTCATTGTTTGTTTTGTTATGAAATAAAAGATATTAAACCACTTCATTTTTTTTTATTTTGATATTTTACTTCAGAAAATGCTTAACTACATTGTAAATCCAATATATCGGATATCGCATCAGAAAATATTGTATCGTATCGTAAAATCTTGAGCAATACACACCCCTAATGACTCTGTATTTTGGGAGAGGGCCTACATAGGCTCTGCCTGTTGCCCAATTCTGTTGAGTTTCTCAATAAAATATGTTTAAATTAAATTGACTCTGTATTGAACGGTATCATGATCTGGGATAAATAAGTATTTATTATTATTATTATTATTATTATTTTATTCATTTATAAAGCGCAAAATTACAAATAGTTTCCATGCGCTGTACAATGTTTGTGCTAATAGTCATTGATAATATACTTAAAAGACCTGCAAGAGCTATTAAGGAAATGATAAAAAATAGAAAGAATTTAAATAAAACATGGTAGTAAAATGACAAAGTGGTCGACTTTGACTTGACAAGATACAATTGGCATACAGGTATTCGTATGCTGGATCAAAATTTAGTTTGCAAGAGCTTGCACATGGAATCCTTGATATTACACTGAATTTTACATTCACAGGCCATATTCACGCTTGAACAAGTGTTTTTAGGTTCTTGCAGAATGCTCGATGTGCTTCAAGCTCTCAAAGTTCGAATGGCAGTTTATTCCACAGTTGTGCACCTAGTGTTTTTATGGCTCTTGCACCGTATTTGTTTGATGATTTCTTCACTACCAGTTTCCATTGGTCGGATGATGATCTCAAGGTCCTATGTGGAAGGTAAACAGGACATAGCTCTCTCATGTATGCTGGTGCTGAGAAAGAGTGTAGTGACTTATGTATGGTTGTCAGCAATTTAAACACAATGCGTTGCTTTACAGGCAGTCAATGTAGTTGTTCAAGTACCGGCGAAATATGTTGTCTGTAGCATGTTCTTGTAAGACAACGTGCAGCGTTGTTCTGAGCCACTTGTAGTCGGTGCATGGGGCGATTGGTCATGCCAAGCAGGAGGGCATTGTGATAGTCAAGGTGGGATATGACTGTTGCATTGATGACCTTTGCACACACTTCCTGGGTGAGATGTGTTTCACCTTGGATATTCTCCTGATGTTGAAGTACATCTTCCTTACCACGGAGCTGACTTGTATTTCCATTGATAAGGTGGCGTCCAGGGCAGCACCGAGGTTTTTAGGTGTCAATATTGCTTCACCAATCTTCAGACGGATATCCTTCACAAGGCACTGGTTGTGGGCACTAGCAACCACCATTATCTCAGTTTTTCCATCATTTAGTTTAAGTTTGTTCACAGTCATCCAGGTTCGGACACTTGCTATGCATTCCTCCATAATGTTGACTTGATAGGTCCGCATGGCAGTGTTTTTTACACTCAAACGGCTGTAAAGTGGAGTGTCATCTGCGAACCCATGACGGTTTATGGCATATTGGTTGATAACTCTCCTGAGTGGGAGAAGGTACACCAGAAAGAGAAGGAGGCCGAGAACAGACCATTGGGACACTCCGGTGGACAGTGGTACATCTGAGGACACACTGGTGTCGATTATCATGTGAGATCTGTAGATTGTGAGGTTTAACTTAGTCAATTATCGTGCGAGGCAGGTAATCTGTAGATCGTGAGGTTTAACTTAGTCGATTATCATGTGAGATCTGTAGATTGTGAGGTTTAACTTAGTCGATTATCATGTGAGATCTGTAGATCGTGAGGTTTAACTTAGTCGATTATCATGTGAGATCTGTAGATTGTGAGGTTAACTTAGTCGATTATCATGTGAGATCTGTAGATTGTGAGGTTTAACTTAGTCAATTATCGTGTGAGATCTGTAGATCGTGAGGTTTAACTTAGTCGATTATCATGTGAGATCTGTAGATTGTGAGGTTAACTTAGTCGATTATCATGTGAGATCTGTAGATTGTGAGGTTTAACTTAGTCAATTATCGTGTGAGATCTGTAGATTGTGAGGTTAACTTAGTCGATTATCATGTGAGATCTGTAGATTGTGAGGTTTAACTTAGTCAATTATCGTGTGAGGCAGGTAATCTGTAGATCGTGAGGTTTAACTTAGTCGATTATCATGTGAGATCTGTAGATTGTGAGGTTTAACTTAGTCGATTATCATGTGAGATCTGTAGATCGTGAGGGTTAACTTAGTCGATTATCATGTGAGATCTGTAGATCGTGAGGGTTAACTTAGTCGATTATCATGTGAGATCTGTAGATCGTGAGGGTTAACTTAGTCGATTATCATGTGAGATCTGTAGATCGTGAGGGTTAACTTAGTTGATTATCGTGTGAGATCTGTAGATTGTGAGGTTTAACTTAGTCGATTATCATGTGAGATCTGTAGATTGTGAGGTTTAACTTAGTCGATTATCTTGTGAGATCTGTAGATTGTGAGGTTTAACTTAGTCGATTATCGTGTGAGATCTGTAGATCGTGAGGTTTAACTTAGTCGATTATCATGTGAGATCTGTAGATTGTGAGGATTAACTTAGTCGATTATCATGTGAGATCTGTAGATTGTGAGGTTTAACTTAGTCGATTATCGTGTGAGGCAGGTAATCTGTAGATTGTGAGGTTTAACTTAGTCAATTATCATGTGAGATCTGTAGATTGTGCGGTTTAACTTAGTCGATTATCATGTGAGATCTGTAGATTGTGAGGTTTAACTTAGTCGATTATCGTGTGAGGCAGGTGATCTGTAGATTGTGTGGTTTAACTTAGTCGATTATCATGTGAGATCTGTAGATTGTGAGGGTTAACTTAGTCGATTATCATGTGAGATCTGTAGATCGTGAGGTTTAACTTAGTCGATTATCATGTGAGATCTGTAGATTGTGAGGTTTAACCTAGTCGATTATCATGTGAGATCTGTAGATTGTGCGGTTTAACTTAGTCGATTATCATGTGAGATCTGTAGATTGTGAGGTTTAACTTAGTCGATTATCGTGTGAGGCAGGTGATCTGTAGATCGTGAGGTTTAACTTAGTCGATTATCATGTGAGATCTGTAGATTGTGAGGTTTAACTTAGTCGATTATCATGTGAGATCTGTAGATCGTGAGGTTTAACTTAGTCAATTATCATGCGAGGTAGGAGGCAGAATGCAGTCCATTTGGAATTCTTTCTTGATTAACCACCAGTGTTTCATTCTCTGAATCAGATGGTGAAGTTGTGTCTGAGGACTTATCCTTCATCTCCTTAGCTTGTCCTTGACATTCTTTTCTATTTATGTGCAGTGTTGGCGAACCCAATGAAACCCAGGAACTGGTGGAGCAATTTGACTTTGGTAGGCGCTGGCCATTCTCTTACTGCTGACATACCTTTTCCGGATTTGTTTCTATTCCCTTCACTGAAATGGTGTATCCTATATATGTTACAGATTGTTTGAGGTGTATCCTAGATATGTTACAGACTGTTTGAGGTGTATCCTATATATGTTACAGACTGTTTGAGGTGTATCCTAGATATGTTACAGACTGTTTGAGGTGTATCCTAGATATGTTACAGACTGTTTGAGGTGTATCCTAGATATGTTACGGACTGTTTGAGGTGTATCCTAGATATGTTACAGACTGTTTGAGGTGTATCCTAGATATGTTACAGACTGTTAGAGGTGTATCCTAGATATGTTACAGACTGTTTGAGGTGTATCCTAGATATGTTATGGACTGTTTGAGGTGTATCCTAGATATGTTACGGACTGTTTGAGGTGTATCCTAGATATGTTACAGACTGTTTGAGGTGTATCCTAGATATGTTACAGACTGTTTGAGGTGTATCCTAGATATGTTACAGACTGTTTGAGGTGTATCCTAGATATGTTACAGACTGTTTGAGGTGTATCCTAGATGTGTTACAGACTGTTTGAGGTGTATCCTAGATATGTTACAGACTGTTTGAGGTGTATCCTAGATATGTTACAGACTGTTTGAGGTGTATCCTATATATGTTACAGACTGTTTGAGGTGTATCCTATATATGTTACAGACTGTTTGAGGTGTATCCTAGATATGTTACGGACTGTTTGAGGTGTATCCTAGATGTGTTACAGACTGTTTGAGGTGTATCCTAGATATGTTACAGACTGTTTGAGGTGTATCCTAGATATGTTACAGACTGTTTGAGGTGTATCCTAGATATGTTACAGACTGTTTGAGGTGTATCCTAGATATGTTATGGACTGTTTGAGGTGTATCCTAGATATGTTACAGACTGTTTGAGGTGTATCCTAGATATGTTACAGACTGTTTGAATAATTCACATTTGGGGGGGCTTTAATTCAATTCATATATTCGGCTACTTTCATAAAAACTTTCTTTAACTTTGTGCAATGTTCTTCAAGAGTATTTGAACAAATAAAAACATCATCCAGAAAAATAAGACATTTTCTCAAACTCATATCTCCCATGAGTTTCTGGTCCATTAGTGAGACCAAAGTTCATTCTGTTACATTAATTAAAACTGAAGTTACATCCAATTGTGCTTCTCTTTCATCTATTTCAACTTGCCATTACCATATAATGTGTCAATCATATCATCAAATTGTGGTGACATATAGCAATCTTTCCAGGTCTTTTAATTCAATTGTAGTAGTTGGGGCTAAACAGACTGTGGATATCAGCTTGGATAGCTCAGTGGTTAGAGGACCTGACTAGTAGTAAAAGGGTCCCTGGTTCAATTCTTGGTCCAGCCTTGAATTTTCTCCTTTTCTATACTACACAATAATCACATGTCAAGACAAAATTGCAATGACTTGTGCAATCGATATTGGAAGTCACAAGATTGGATTTTACCGATATTCAATGGGCCTGTAGAAAACTTCAAAAGTTAACACATGAACAAACTGTTACAAGAGAGTTTTTACAGAATCATACTGTTCTGAACTCTTGAGTCTCGACTCGCTAGAATTAACTTTGATTCCTAGTTTAATATTTCTGTGTTTTAACCTGCACGGAAGGCTTTGCAGTAGATGAAGACCACTACTCTAAGACAAATGAACTTTTAAAACAGTTGATCAGAATTTTCAGTCGCCATTGTCATATTTTCTTTTATAGATAACATCTTGGGTATGCCCCTTAATGACAATTATTAATTTGGTCAACAATAAGTGTTTTCTGATATATTGGTTTTACACTGTAAGTTTGACACTTAATATTGTCTAAAGCCACTTTCCAAGCATTGGACATGATTTTAATACCATCACTAAATACCTCTCTACAAATTGTAAGTACATTAATTGGTACCACTGAATGACAGGGCAATTTTCGTTGAACTCCATGTCTTGTACTATCAATACAGGGACATTTTATACACAGAACTAGCAAAGTACATTCAATATATCCCCTTGTACCCTAGTAACAATTGTCTGCAACAGTCACCTCTGAACCTTTGTTTGTTAACTCTTTCAAGTCAGACTTGTTTTGCAAACAATGTTATAACATGATATAGACATTGCATTTACCATTGATCCACTGTCAATTAGGACTTTGAACTGTTTATTTTGTACAACAACTTCAAGCAACAACCTGTCATGATTCTGAAAAGAATCATATTTGTGTCTGGTTTGCCTTAATTAAGAAGTTCAAAACTTGTTTCTAAGCTAATCATTTTGGATACTTGATAACCACTGTCAATATCATTTTGTAACATTGTTTAATTGATTACCAGGTCACTGACATGTTAAATACTGAAATATTTTTGCATGATTATGCCATTGGTCGGAATTTTACTAAACTTAATTTTGACTGTATTTTCTGAACATTAATTAGCTTTTGCACCTGTCAGTATCAGCATTGTTTTCTTTGTACTTAGGTATCAATAAATTATCTTTATAATGTCAAGGTCACCAAGCAGTGGCTGTACCTCATAATATCACTCCTTGTATGAAACATCTACCATTTTAGGAGGATCATTCCCTTAGGAACATTTTAACTGAATTCATACATATGTTTCCTTGGTTACTATTGAGGGAAGTACAAAGTTTACTAGTCTCACCAAATTCAGGTTGTGATTACAGTCTTTTGATTTTGACCTGCTTGCTAAAAAGGTAATTTATATCAAATTTAGGCTTGGATGGTAAAGCATAGCTTTTGCTTCACTGGATCACCTGTTGTGTAGACTTTTAGTGTGTACTAGCTGGATCACCTGTTTAGACTTTTAGTGTGTACTAGCTGGGTCACCTGTTGTGTAGACTTTTAGTGTGTACTAGCTGGATCACCGGTTGTGTAGACTTTTAGTGTGTATTAGCTGGATCACCTGTTGTGTAGACTTTTAATGTGTACTAGCTGGATCACCTGTTGTGTAGACTTTTAGTGTGTACTAGCTGGATCACCTGTTGTGTAGACTTTTAGTGTGTACTAGCTGGATCACCTGTTGTGTAGACTTTTAGTGTGTACTAGCTGAGTCACCTGTTGTTTAGACTTTTAGTGTGTATTAGCTGGATCACCTGTTGTTTAGACTTTTAGTGTGTACTAGCTGGGTCACCTGTTGTGTAGACTTTTAGTGTGTACTAGCTGGATCACCTGTTGTGTAGACTTTTAGTGTGTATTAGCTGGATCACCTGTTGTGTAGACTTTTAATGTGTACTAGCTGGATCACCTGTTGTGTAGACTTTTAGTGTGTACTAGCTGGATCACCTGTTGTGTAGACTTTTAGTGTGTACTAGCTGGATCACCTGTTGTGTAGACTTTTAATGTGTACTAGCTGGATCACCTGTTGTGTAGACTTTTAGTGTGTACTAGCTGGATCACCTGTTGTGTAGACTTTTAGTGTGTATTAGCTGGATCACCTGTTGTTTAGACTTTTAGTGTGTATTAGCTGGATCACCTGTTGTGTAGACTTTTAGTGTGTACTAGCTGGATCACCTGTTGTGTAGACTTTTAGTGTGTATTAGCTGGATCACCTGTTGTTTAGACTTTTAGTGTGTACTAGCTGGATCACCTGTTGTGTAGACTTTTAGTGTGTACTAGCTGGATCACCTGTTGTGTAGACTTTTAGTGTGTAATAGCTGGATCACCTGTTGTTTAGACTTTTAGTGTGTACTAGCTGAGTCACCTGTTGTTTAGACTTTTAGTGTGTACTAGCTGGATCACCTGTTGTGTAGACTTTTAGTGTGTACTAGCTGGATCACCTGTTGTGTAGACTTTTAGTGTGTACTAGCTGGATCACCTGTTGTTTAGACTTTTAGTGTGTACTAGCTGGATCACCTGTTGTGTAGACTTTTAGTGTTTACTAGCTGGATCACCTGTTGTTTAGACTTTTAGTGTGTACTAGCTGGGTCACCTGTTGTGTAGACTTTTAGTGTGTACTAGCTGAGTCACCTGTTGTTTAGACTTTTAGTGTGTACTAGGTGGGTCACCTGTTGTGTAGACTTTTAGTGTGTACTAGGTGGGTCACCTGTTGTGTAGACTTTTAGTGTGTACTAGCTGGATCACCGGTTGTGTAGACTTTTAGTGTGTACTAGCTGGGTCACCTGTTGTGTAGACTTTTAGTGTGTACTAGCTGGGTCACCTGTTGTTTAAACTTTAAGGGTGTACTAGAAATGGATAAATAAGCTGCACTGTATTGAGGAGAACCCCTTTTCCCTTTCTTTGTTTTCAACCAATATTTTAATTTGATCAGCAATAGAAGTGGTTATTAACCTACTAGATGGACACCTCCACTTAAAATCAACCAAATAAACAACTGATTCCACTACTGAGCGCTTACCTGGAGTACACATAATTGAAAACACTTCAGAACATAATGTGATAAACAACATCTCAACTAATATATTTGTTATCTGTGTGTTTTCTACATTTTCAAAAATATGAACGAAAATTTTTTCATTTACATATATTTGATGAAAAATACACATTCACATCACTTTCTCACGGAATCAGATGCCTTATATGTCCTTATCAAGAAGTCTCGGCTTTACTACAAGGAAAAGTGCTAGCTAGTTATTACAGATCGTCGACCCATAAGCATATGCAACCCATACCTCCAAAGTGTTCCATTTCGTTCTTTGCAAAGTCTGCAAACCATTCTTTGTTTCCTGTAGACCATATTCATCGTTCCATGCAAACCATTCATTTTCTGTACTGCAAACTGTCAAGTATTTTATGCAAACCATTTCGTGCAAGAATAGTTCCGTGCAAGATCAGACCACACCCGTTGAAACATGCAGACATTAGAGAATCTGGAAAAGGTGGGCATAGATGGAAATCCAGCATTATTCTAAATTTATACAAAGGTGGAGTATAAAAAGTGAAAAGTCTGCAAATCTCGAAACAAATTATATCAAAACCACCAGGCAGAGCGAAACCCAATACATTTATAGCCCTCAAAGCAATTTTAATATATATTTTTTCACAATGTCTAGGAATATCTTATCTTGTTCGACTTGTTTAATCACATTTCATTATTCAATAAAGATTTTTTCATCAAAATTGTGTATCAGAACTGTCTGGAATCAGGATATTGCAATGACCTGTGTATACCTTAATGTAGATTCAATGCAAATCCCATTGTGTTTTTACCACAACAGATCGGCTAATACAGGTATTTGAAATTAACAGATTAAAGTGTTTGACTCCTTGAAAAGTCTGAAAATGGGCTGGGCCAATTAAAACATAATAAAAGAGGTGTTTATAATTTAAAAAACAACAAATCTTTAGCTTAATGAGACAATTACAACCATAACAAAAAAATAATACGCTCAAAATCATTTGAACACATTCTAAATAGATTACATGTAATGTGAGCGAAATTGCTTCAAGAAATAGAATCACAATTAATATTTTTATTTTATGTCTCTAATATCAGAGTGCAGTTGTAATTCTAAATGAAATATTGAGTCAAAATATTTAAAATCTGTTCGGTTATTCCCCATATTAAATGAATTAATAAAAAAGACACACTGAAACAGTATACACATAGGTAAATGTACATCTACCTGGCAGGTAGTCTGATTGTACACATAGGTAAATGTACATCTACCTGGCAGGTAGTCTGATTGTACACATAGGTAAATGTACACCTACCTGGCAGGTAGTCTGATTGTACACATAGGTAAATGTACATCTACCTGGCAGGTAGTCTGTACACATAGGTAAATGTACATCTACCTGACAGGTAGTCTGATTGTACACATAGGTAAATGTACATCTACCTGACAGGTAGTCTGATTGTACACATAGGTAAATGTACATCTACCTGGCAGGTAGTCTGATTGTACACATAGGTAAATGTACATCTACCTGGCAGATAGTCTGATTTGCTTTCAATTACTGATTGGTTTGCTTTCACTGTTATTAATTATTTTCATTTTACCTGAATTATTATCATTTTCTGTTTGTTCCTTTTAATGTTCAGGGTGACGTCGACTGGCTTGCACGAAATCTCTGCGTAAATGTATGTCTAATGGAACAACAAATCAAATTTATTTAGTTATTATCAATAATTTACTTCACTGGTAAATCAATAACTTTTTAAATCATGTATTCAATTACTGGGTATATGCACATTCAACACATTGAGTGATAAAATATTGGTGATGTTTTATATGATAGAATTTGCTACTGCATCGGTGTAAGTGCCTATCAAAGGCACTGTGACTCTTCTGAAGTTATCATTGTTCAAATATTACACAGCTTTCTCTGTTATTCATTGATAACTTCTCTTCAGTTTTAATGTGTATAATATATTTTTTGAATCAAGTAAGAATTTTCTTCTGAATGTTTTACAGACATTTTGACTAATTGTTTTCCCTACGTATCTAGTTTTGGTTTTGTAAATTTGGCTTTCCTCCTGCCTGTCAGCTTTGACAACTTCCACCATCAGAACATCACAAAAGGAAGAAAAAACATTAATAAACTGAAGAGATGAGTCACTTGTCAAAAGAAGTCTAAAATCTTATAACCGTCCATGTTTCTCTGGGTTCTTGACGTCTTTTTGGCTCAAGGTTGCATAATTCACTTCCTCCGCTTTTCTCCCATCCTGCGATCAATACTCCTGACCATATTTGGAGTATGATTGGAGATAATATTCAGTATTATCAGTTGAGGCCTGACTTAAGCCCATTTTCACCACCCTGAGAGAAATGGCAGATTCCAGGCTTGACGGCAGAAATTGATTTTTAAGCCGAAGAGACCATGACTCATCCTGGTGGAGATGGTTAACGTTTTAGCCATCATGACATTTAAGTATTGTCAACCAATTTTCACAAAAATGCCGATTCCTAGAATCACCTGGAATGAAGTCCCCCCCCCCCCCCCCCCCCCCTTTTAAAATAAGATTGTAATTAAGAGAATTAATTTGTGTGATTAATCGCATTCAAATTGTCATTGTTTTCGTCTTTGCACTTCTTAGATGTCTCTCTTTAGTGTGACTGGTAGAAACTTTGTTAGTTTGTGGCATTAAATTCTCTCATGAAGCAAAAATGATCTCCTAAGTTGATTATCACAGAGTGATTGAAAATTTCCCTGCGGATAAAAACAAACCATTGTTATTTGCTCCAGACACTCATCTCCCTTGGTTTGTCCTGAAGGGAGCAATATGTTGGGTCTTCTCTCAGATGCTGAATTTAACATGCAATTTGACACTTGAGTAGTGAAGCTGCATATGGTGATTCTACAATAGGTTATTAAGTTTCCAAATTCATATGCACAGTTTATATACATTGTATGTGCATGGCTGGTTAAAATGTACAATTGACCAGGTCACCCATCTACATGTATTGTTTTATCCCCCCCCCCCCCCCCCCCCAACAATATAACTTGGAGCATTTATATTATGACACATGATGTATACACAATATGATTAAGTGGATTTAAGTGGTGGAAACTGTTTTCTGCCATATGAGCATGCCTCCATCCAGACTGCCACCTATCAGGACAATCAATAAAAAGGTAGTTCATGAATTCATCATAACGTCCAGCAATTTGACAGCCATAGCTGTAGAGAATCTGGTGGAGCCTGTACACTGCCTGAGACCTGCAGTTCCCAGACTAATGATAACACAGGGAGATTAAGATGAAATTATCTTCCCTGTTTAGTACAAAAGAATATCAAATTGATGAATAATGAATTAAATAATTGAATTATTCCATACATACTGTACAGATAAAAATGTATGTGGTTTTCATTGAGTAACCTTTTGCCTCATCATTTGATTCCCTTCAGCATTAGGGAGTAATTAAGTTCACATCCAGATAGATTTAGAAGACTGGTGGGGGACACAGTTTGCCAACAGTAACAAACCCCTAGCAGCCCATCCCACTATACCAGCCAGATAAAAGTTCAGAATTCTCACTATACCAGCCAGATAAAAGTTCAGAAGCGACACTTATTCTATGTTATCTTGTTTATTTATATACATAATTCAAAAAGTTGATATCACACAGTCAAAATTAGCTGCAATAATGTAGCCCTCTCTGATTTTTTTTTTTTTTTTTTTTTTTTTTTTTTTTTTTTTTTTTTTTAGGGAGAATTTAAGAAAAAATGGATAGGGCTACATTATTGCAGCTAAGTCAAAATAGCTGTATATTTCCCTGCTTCTTTATCTTTCATATATATATATATATATATATATATATATATATATATATATATCCAAAATTGAAATAGTCTCAGTAATCGGATACTAATATTTAAAAAATATGAAAAGAAAACATAGAAATCCTCCGTAAAGCTTTAGCGCTTTCATTACATCTTCAGAAGCTTTACAAAAATGTATACATAGCAGTATCATAGTAACAGTGATTATGACGTCAAAGTAAGCGGAACGTTAAATGTCTATATTGTGACGTCATGGATAATGTACAACAATGATCTGGAAAAAGTACGGGAAAATCATAGGCAATTATAAAAGACTATTAAGTTTTGGCTTTAGAATACCGATAAAATGTTTTTCTTTTTCCCGTCTCTGAATAGCACTGGCACATCTGAGTTTATAAATTGGGAAAATGTTAAATCGTTTTTTACCACACGTTTCCAGGTGTGCACTTAACTGGATTTGTCTGTATTCAGGTGTACTGATGTGCTGCTTATGTACACGTACACGGGCACGGAGAGTGTTGCCAGTTTCACCAATGTAATATTCCTTGCATCCAGGACATGTGATGGCATATATGACATCCTTTGTATCGCATGACATGTTAGCATTAACTTTAAATTCTCGTCCGTTAAAATTATAACCGGTCGCTTCTGTAATGTAGTCACATGTACCGCATCGAGGGTCTGTACACTTTGACACTGTATAAGTACGGTCATCTAATTGGGAGGAACAAAGTATTCTCTTAAGATTTTTGGGCTGGCGTTTACTGCTAATAAAACGACAGTTCTTGTATATGCCTTTTGTTTGTTCATCTTCCCTAAGTAGCTTGTTTAATTCATAAACAATTGAATTGATGTTTTGATTTCTCGGATTATAAGTGTGTACAAATGGTATTATTTCTCCGTCATTAGCACATCGTGTGTTTGAAAGTAGCTGTATCCTATCGCACTCCTTAGCCTTCATAGGGATATCCGCTTGGAGGAATTAAAATTGTATTTATTAAGCCAAAAATACCCAGAACAACTTGTGACGATGGAATAATGAATACATTTTTGTAAAGCTTCTGAAGATGTAATGAAAGCGCTAAAGCTTTACGGAGGATTTCTGTGTTTTCTTTTCATATTTTTTAAATATATATATATATACACACACACATATATACACACACTGATTGTGATGTCATGTTTTATATTACTATACATCCTTTAATATTTGAAATAAACATGTTCTAAAACCAAAGACAATGTAATAAGAAATTTCAACGCTTTGTATAGTTGGATATGGAATTTATTCGTGAGTAAGACAGGTATTTAAAATAATGTTTTCACTCGTGTTACGCACTGGTGAAAATATAAAAAAAGTCCTGTCTTACTTGTGAAATAAATTCCATATTTATCTACAAAGCATATATTGAATACCCTCGATATGTTTATACGTGTACTAAATTAACAGTTATCTCATGACAATGTCTCCTTTAAAACAACTTTGCATGTTTTGTTCGTGATGGATAAAATAACAATATATAAGCTAGTGTCTCCAAGTATGATTCCATAATAAAAATATATTTTGATATTACGTGCACAAGTATATTATTAAAAACACAGCAGGGGGTCTGCCTGCTGCCACTGCTGACCTGGGCCCACTGTATAAATTCTGATGATTGATGTTGATTTAGCATTATCTGTAGATAAAGCCAGAACAGTGATTATTTGACAGGGAGTAAAAGTGTAATTAAGGCTTAGAGAACTAGATGACAATCCACTGATTGTCGATTATCATTGATTCCAGTACCCTATCAATGAAACACGTGTAGAGAGATTGCCTCCGATAAGAGCTATCTCCGTAATGGATGCTGGGAAAGTTGGCATAATTACGACCGAGAAAATATGTAAAAATTGGTCACCATAGATACCTGTATATCATATCAAAATGGCCTTACTAGTCAAATTAAGATGTACTTTTGCTAGCCTTATTTATGTAATGATGTTGCATTCTGCATGCACTATGCTGAAATAGTAAAGGGTTTTGATACATTGTGTACAAGCTGAAGACAAGGACATGGAAGTGTCAAAACCCTGACTTCTGTTTTGGCATAGTGCTTGTGCAAAAGTGACAGTATTATAATTATTATGCTGAGTGTCAATTTTTTTTCCAAAATAGTAGGGTTTCATATATCGTGTTTTAATGGAGCAAAGGTTACCACCCTGAAAACACTTGATTGAGGTGGGTTTTATTGGCGCATAATTATTAAAAATGGATGATAACTTGTCATTTTTGTGTCAATCAAATTTATGGACAAGTTTTCTTTATAGCAGTTTATATTAGTGCATGGTAAACTTTAGTTGATATATGTATATAATTTATCAGTTGTAAGAATACTGACTCTGTGACGGAATGGACATCATGTTTGCTTGTCAAGTGAGTGGCCCTGGGTTCGAACCCACAGATTGCCAACTATTTTCTGAATCAACTGCATTGTTTCAGTTTATTCAATATCAAACATTTGAACAAGACAAAAATGTAAAGACACACAAAAGAAATAGTGATAGTGTACAGGGCTTGAAGCTAACTTTTTATGTCACCAGTCCAGCTGGACTGATGGGGTATAATTTTAACCAGTCCGCAGAAAAAATTACCAGTCCAACAGAGTTTTCCAGAAATAATCAAATATATTTTGTTGATATCATTAAAATGAAATTTAACTCATTATGCCTTAGACAATATTGTAACACTTAAATGTGGAATTTATATTTACGAATCAGATTCGTCCGGTTGATTAAACAGATCGAAGCATGCCAAATGTGTATGAAATTTCATATTAAGTATATTTTCCAAAATGATGCTTTAGAAAATTAACCAGTCCCATCAGACTGACTAAAACAAATGTCAGTCAGTCCGCCAGACTTTTAGCCAGTCACAGACTGACGGACATATGTTAATTTCGAGCCCTGGTGTACATGTATCCTTGCTCTTTGCAAAACAAGTCAGGTATGAAATATAATGAGGAAAAACTAAAAGGAAACCTAATTATTAAGGAGGTATGCTACACCAGAGAAATTTGATATGGATTTAAAGTGGAGGATATGTACAACAATATTTTGAAATTGAAAACTTTCAAATTAACTGTATTTAGTCAAATAATGGCAGTTTTAATAGAAAGTAATCTGAAAAAAAATCTAAAATCCCTGCTGGACTCGAACCCATGATCTACAGTTCAGCAGTTGACATGCTAATCTACTGAGCCACTCAGCTAGGTGATGATTTTTGAAATGAATAGACAAATATTGCTGATATTTATATTTTCATCCATGTTTTAAAAGAAAGTCAGCCTTTGTGATGATGTAGAGTACCTTCTTAAACAAGTAACTCTCAAAAACTCAGTCCGTAGGACTAAAGTAAAATTTTGAGAATTCAAGTTTTCTCTAAGAGTCCAGGACTCTGCACTTTGATCGACTTTTTAGCTCTTCTGAGCCGAAGGCTCAAAGAGCTAATGCTATGGCCATTTGTGCGGTGTTCGTAAACTTTTTAGGAAAAGGGCTATAACTCAAGAACCCCTTGGCCAATTTTTTTCAAATTTGTTACAGGGTATCATTGGCCCAAGGGCTTTCATACATACTAAATAGAGGGATGTGACCCTTTAACAAGGGGAGATAATCAGGAAAATACAAACAAAAGTAGTGGTTGCTAAAAAATCTTCTCAAGAACCACTGGGCAGATTATCACCAAACTTACACATAAGGATGAGGATATGTTGTAGATTAAAAATTGTTCAAAGCATTACCCTGGGGCAAAGGGCGTGGTCTCAAGGTCACTTCAAAGTTGACTTAAATTTATATTTCCTTAAATCTTTGATATTTTAGTCATTATAAGGACTAGGACCATCAAATTTTGACAGTTGATGCATCTTAGGACCTTGTGTCAAGTTGTCTCAAAAGTAGGTCACGGTGACCTACTTTTTGAATTTTGCAGGTATTTATTTTAAAATAAATTTTGATGCATATCTTGGACACTTTGAAGCCTATGATCATCAAAACTTGTCAGTTGGTGGATCATGGGACCTTGAAATGCGTCAACTGAAAAATAGGTCACCGTGACCTACTTTCTGAATTTTATGGCTTATCATTTATAGATATATTTTAAGTTGTTATTTCAAATACCGAGAGGTTTAGAATCATCAAATCTTGTAAGTTGATGCATCTTGAGGCCTTGAAACATATTTATAAAAAAGTAGGTCACAGTGACCTACTTTTTGAATTTTGCAGATATTCAAATTTCACATTTTCAATTTTAGATGCATATTTTGGGCACTGTGAAACCTAGGATCATCAAACTTTGTCAGTTGATGCGTCTTCAGTCTTCGGTTTGTGTCGACCAAAAAGTAGGTCACCGTGACCTACTTTTGGTATTTGACAGCTAAATTACTATATTTCAGACACTATTTGACCTACAATCATCAAACTTTGTCAGTTTATGCATCTTGAGTCTTCGGAGTGTATCGACCAAAAAGTAGGTCACTGTGACCTACTTTTGGCATTTGACAGTTATATTTATATATTTCAGTCACTAATTGACCTACAATCATCAAACTTTGACAGTTGATGCATCTTGAGTCTACGGAGTGTGTCGACCAAAAAGTAGGTCACCTTGACTTACTTTTGGAATTTGACGGCTATATTTATATATTTCAGATACTATTTGACCTACAGTCATCAAACTTTGTCAGTTGATGCGTCTTGCATGTTCAAAGGGTATCGACCAAAAAGTAGGTCACCTTGTCCTACTTTTGGAATTGGACGGCTATATTTATATAATTCAGATACTATTTGACCTACAGTCATCAAACTTTGTCAGTTGTTGGGTCTTGGATGTTTGAAGGGTGTTGATGAAAAAGTAGGTCACCTTGACCTACTTTTGGAATTTGACGGCTATATTTATATATTTCAGATACTATTTGACCTACAGTCATCAAACTTTGTCAGTTGATGGCTAACCAAAAAGTAGGTCACCATAACCTACGATTGGAATTTGACAGCTATATTTCAATATTCAGATACTAATTGGTTTAAAATCATCAAACTTTGTCAGTTGATATTTTTTGGGTTCTCAAAATGTGTAAACCAAAAAGTAGGTCACATTGACCTACTTTTTTTGAATTCTTAGGATTTAACTAAAGATTTAGAATACTAAGAGGCTAAGAATAGAAATGGTGGGGTTGTACAATTTATCAGAAGAGCGATTCTAGGCCCTTGGACCTCTTGTTGTAAGTGGTACACTGTAAGATATACAATATCGTGAGCGTGGTTCACATTTTATAATTTCATTTTCCTCAAGTTATATACTTTATAAATTCACTTCAACTGAAATATGAACATGAAGAATAAAGAAACTATCACCTTACACTATCTAAGTAGCTTCTGCGGTAATTGCAGTCAATCATTTCAAAAATTGATTCCTAGGTAAGTGCAGTACCTGATGAAGAAGCATCGCTAATTACTAACCTTTCGGACCTTTTTTTATTTTCAGAATAATGGTCATCTTACAGGTATGGTCCATTAGGTGCTAATTCAGTCCCATGATCAGTGGCTTGTTTGAGGTATCCGGAGTAGATATTCAAGGGTAAGAAGACTTAAATTTATCTTGAGAATTAGAATTTGAGGTATCCCAAGTAGATATTTAAGTATAATGAGACTTAAATTTAAATAAAGAATTAGCACTTTGAGGTATCCAGAGTAATTTTATAAGGAGACTTGAATTTAACTTTGACAGATCCGGATTTCAAGAGAACAAGAGTATTTTAACTTGTATTAATATATAGGGAAAAAACTTGGAACCATGAGATTGAGAAATTTGAGCTAGAGCTCAAAGTTTGAGATACCGAGAGTCACCTGTATATATTTTTTTTTACTGTGGTATAGGAGAGGAGACAGTCTATTGATACTGTAGTATAGGAGAGGAGACAGTCTATTGATACTGTAGTATAGGAGAGGAGACAGTCTATTGATACTGTAGTATAGGAGAGGAGACAGTCTATTGATACTGTAGTATAGGAGAGGAGACGGTCTATTGATACTGTAGTATAGGAGAGGAGGCAGTCTATTGATACTGTAGTATAGGAGAGGAGACAGTCTATTGATACTGTAGTATAGGAGAGGAGACAGTCTATTGATACTGTAGTATAGGAGAGGAGATGGTCTATTGATACTGTAGTATAGGAGAGGAGACAGTCTATTGATACTGTAGTATAGGAGAGGAGACGGTCTATTGATACTGTAGTATAGGAGAGGAGACAGTCTATTGATACTGTAGTATAGGAGAGGAGGAGACAGTCTATTGATACTGTAGTATAGGAGAGGAGGAAACAGTCTATTGATACTGTAGTATAGGAGAGGAGACAGTCTATTGATACTGTAGTATAGGAGAGGAGACAGTCTATTGATACTGTAATATAGGAGAGGAGACAGTCTATTGATACTGTAGTATAGGAGAGGAGACAGTCTATTGATACTGTAGTATAGGAGAGGAGGAGACAGTCTATTGATACTGTAGTATAGGAGAGGAGACAGTCTATTGATACTGTAGTATAGAAGAGGAGACAGTCTATTGATACTGTAGTATAGGAGAGGAGACAGTCTATTGATACTGTAGTATAGGAGAGGAGATGGTCTATTGATACTGTAGTATAGGAGAGGAAACAGTCTATTGATACTGTAGTGTAGGAGAGGAGACAGTCTATTGATACTGTAGTGTAGGAGAGGAGACAGTCTATTGATACTGTAGTATAGAAGAGGAAACAGTCTATTGATACTGTGGTATAGGAGAGGAGGAGACAGTCTATTGATACTGTAGTATAGGAGAGGAGACCGTCTATTGATACTGTAGTATAGGAGAGGAGACAGTCTATTGATACTGTAGTATAGGAGAGGAGACCGTCTATTGATACTGTAGTATAGAAGAGGAGACAGCCTATTGATACTGTGGTATAGGAGAGGAGGAGACAGTCTATTGATACTGTAGTATAGGAGAGGAGACGGTCTATTGATACTGTAGTATAGGAGAGGAGACAGTCTATTGATACTGTAGTGTAGGAGAGGAGACGGTCTATTGATACTGTAGTATAGGAGAGGAGACAGTCTATTGATACTGTAGTATAGGAGAGGAGGAGACAGTCTATTGATACTGTGGTATAGGAGAGGAGGAGACAGTCTATTGATACTGTAGTATAGGAGAGGAGACCGTCTATTGATACTGTAGTATAGGAGAGGAGACAGTCTATTGATACTGTAGTATAGGAGAGGAGACCGTCTATTGATACTGTAGTATAGGAGAGGAGACCGTCTATTGATACTGTAGTATAGGAGAGGAGACAGTCTATTGATACTATAGTATAGGAGAGGAGACAGTCTATTGATACTGTAGTATAGGAGAGGAGACAGTCTATTGATACTGTAGTATAGGAGAGGAGAGTCTATTGATACTGTAGTATAGGAGAGGAGACAGTCTATTGATACTGTAGTATAGGAGAGGAGGAGACAGTCTATGCTGAACCGAGAATAAAACATGGGACCCCTGCATTACTAGTCAGGTGCTCTAACCACTGAGCTATCCAGGACCCCTGCATTGCTAGTCAGGTGCTCTAACCACTGAGCTACCCAGGACCCCTGCATTGCTAGTCAGGTGCTCTAACCACTGAGCTACCCAGGACCCCTGCATTACTAGTCAGGTGCTCTAACCACTGAGCTACCCAGGACCCCTGCATTACTAGTCAGGTGCTCTAACCATTGAGCTATCCAGGCCCATATCCACAGTCCATGTAGCCTACTACAATACATTTTCTAAATTACAATATTCCAAGTGGAGATGACCAAAACGTTTTGTAGATATAAAGTATGATGGCTTTGAGTCGAGGCTTTTAAAATATACAGAAAAAGTATGGATATCCATCACTGCAGATTGTGGACTTTGAATTCTCCACTAATAAACACAAACAGAAAACTAAGCATATCAGATGACAGATTTGGAACTGCAGACTTAACTGTTGAGATTCAACTCTAAATTGGATGCGATAGATTCCAGTAACTTGTGTGCTTTGTAGCATCAACATGATTTAGTTCACAAAAGATGACTTCACGTAAAGGAAACACTAAATAATATATTACTGTCTCGAGAATAAGTTACATCACTTATCATTTGTATAATTAGAATTTTTAACACACCTTCATCTTTTCTTTTATGTGAATGGAGAGGGTGAGTCTATGATAATCTATCGGCTTTCTCTAAAATTCAACCATATGGAAGCAATCCATGGCCTCGTTTGATCAAGATCTTTTAGGAGTTGGGCAAAAAATCTTGTCAGTTAAAATAATTTGTACATCCTAATCTACAGGTTTTTCTGTAAATAATGCCAGAAGTTTACATATTCTCTCCTCTATTACTACAAACTTCTGTTTCTCTAAATGTAATGTTTGTTTGTTCGGTATGAAATGTGGCTAAACTCTGGAGAATTTTTGGCAGTAATCTTTGTACATGAATGAAAAATTCCTTAATAGTGAAGTTACAATGATATTGCTTACTATGTGTTAATTTTAAGGGATATGAAGGCTGAATGTTAAATTTTCTAAACCAAACATTACTGTTATTGATGATGAAATGATAAATATTTTGTCTCTCTCCACTAATGTGTTGAAAATATGTCTAGAAATGACTGTTTGCATGTGTCTGAATTTTCCTGGTATACATACGGAGTTAAAAAAATTGGTGCTGATTGAAAACTGAACTATGTCCTCCAGTCTACATAATATTTACAATTTCCACATCCAGGGACTTTGGGATAAGGTGCAGAAAAAATGCACTTTCAAAAGAAAGCATTTAGTACCAATTTCTAATTTCATTTCTTCAGGTCATGACAAAAATTTGAGGTCAAGGACAAAGTATCAAACCACCATGAGAAATATGAAAGATTAGAAAGTCATTTTGAATAAGAATGGCTTAGAATGTGGCATGCTATGATTAATTATATCAGAATGAATATTATTTTTAATTAGAACTATCATATGCGAACATACATCTTCATTATCTCCACCACCATTGATCTTGTCAAAACAAATATAGCATGGGTTGGAGATAAATAACAAATTAGTTCCAATAATCAGCTTTACTAGTTATTTTTCATAAAACACAAGCAAGATCAAAAACACTGCACTATCTGAGACGAGCCTATCGGGTATCTTGATTAAATAGCAGATCTTGTTTGACTTGTACAGTGCTATTATTTCAGCAAATTTTACAGCATATATTTTCTTGACTGTCAAACAATGTCTGTTTGAACTGGCACCAGTGAAGTAAAATGCAACAAAAAGTAATTAGATGCACCTGTATGCGTTGGCTGGTGGCTGTCTTGAACTGTATCATTTGCTTCCAGAATAATAGAAACCAGGGCGAGTGAATTACAGAGCAAGTTGTATATAAATGGTTATGACGGAAAAGTATAAAGTCAGGGAATTTCAAAGTTCAAGTTATTTCTTACAATTATCAGTACACATTGTTCATGTGCCTCGTTTTATCAGTTAATGATTATTTAAACTGCATTTATGGTTACATTTGTATTGATAAATGAAACAATTATTTAGACCCACTACCACTTAGCTCATATGACAAAATTAATTTAAATTGGGTTGTGTAACTTGAAAATTATATGCTGATGTTTAGTTGTCTAAAGTGTAAGTTAAGTTTCAGTCTGAAAACAAAAACTTGAGAACATAATGAAGGAAAATCAATGGCTCTGGAATGCAATTGTGATTGGATAGAAAATTGAGAGTATATTATTTAATTAAAAAGTATACTAGCTTGCATTCTCAGACAGAACAGTATAACCTGCGTGTATTATATTATTGGAAAGCATTCCCAAAAGATTCTTTGTGTAAGTAGAAAGCTACAAGCCTTCACCTAAGTACCTCTGAATAGTATTTTCTTACCAAATAGTACACATCCTAATTCATGTATTGTTTGGCAAGGTAAGTTGACCTAATGTGAGAATGAAGCAACAGGAAGCTGAGGGGTAGTTTTGGTACTTGGCACATTTCCAAGTGCTATAGAACAATTAATCTGAACAACCCAGTACTCAGACTAATAGTTCTTGAGAATGTGCCTATAACAGGTGTCGTAAGAGGTCACATGATACAATACGTTACTTGTAAGGGGTCCTGTATGACAGACAATTGTAAAGAGTCCTGTATGACAGACAATTGTAAAGAGTCCTGTAACAGACAATTGTAAGGGGTCATATGATACAACAGGTTACTTGTAAAGAGTCCTGTAACAGACAATTGTAAAGAGTCCTGTAACAGACAATTGTAAAGAGTCCTGTAACAGACAATTGTAAGGGGTCCTGTAACAGACAATTGTAAGGGGTCATGTGATACAATAGGTTACTTTAAGGAATCCTGTAACAGACAATTGTAAGGGGTCATATGATACAATAGGTTACTTTAAGGAGTCCTAGACAATTGTAAGAGGTCCTGTAACACTTTAGTTGTAAGGTTCACTATAAAGCGAGGCAGGCAACTGACAAACAAGTTGGTATTACAGGGGTTTCAACAGTTTCATTTAAAAGCAAGTATTTAGCAAATTCTATGGTCATTATAATGATCTAATTTCCTGATACAGCTTTTAAGATGTTTCATTCCAATTGTTAGGCCATTCTTTACACACTGATTTTGACTGCGGATTACTCTATTTACTTGATCGAGATATAGGGCTCGTGGCGTATTTGACTGATCAACAGGAGATACTTACTCCTGCTAGACCCCTGATCCCACCTCTGGTGTGTCCAGGGGTCCATGTTTGCCCAATTTTTAAATTTGTTTTCCTTAAATGAGTTATGAGATTATCTTCACCTTTTCAGAAGAACAGTTTTAAGGGTTCATACAACAGTTGAAAATAACTATTGCAAGGGGTACTGACTCGGAATAACAGTATCGGAACAGTTGTAAAGGGGGCAACTGAGTTACCGGGTACCTGTAGTAGATCCATCACTTGTATACTGGTAAATCATTCCAACCATCGTGTACTCTAGCATTCAAAGTTTCGTACAATCTTACAGTCGGAGACTAAATCCAGAATGTGTCGACACTTGCGCTTTTAAACTGGGTTGTTAGGCTGCTCTGTTTTTGGTTATCTGTCACATCCTTGAATTGTTTCAATTTTGTTTTTGGCATTACACAATAGTAATACTAGTAATTTTTTTCTCTTTCTGTGTTTTATGTAAAAATTGTAGCAGTGATTTAATTGGAAAACTATATTTGATAAAAAAAATTTAGGGGTTGTAATAATTTCACATTGAAAATGGTTTTTCAGAATTATAATAACATACTGTACATTGATTTTCAAGTCAGGAATTCACACAACACCCGTTTTCTCTCGGTTTTCGGAATTTCCACTAGCATGCAGCAGAAGCTGTTACCAATAGATATCTTGATTTATTAGCGACCAGAAGTGGTGAAAGATTCACAAGCACAGAACAAGCAGGAAATAATAGGAAAGTGTTCATTATCAGCAGGGGCTAGTCACTCACCGCACAACATTATTGTGAGAGGAATTATTATATTTTGGCTATACCTCTCTCTCCAGACACAGTGGTGGGTTAATTCATGGTTCTGATTGTCATCTTGATCTTAGATGGAAGAGACAAGTAGGGCCTTAAAGGTGTGTTAGGGGAATATATTCATTGAAGCACGATTGTATGAATTATGTAGAGTTTGATAGTGAGAAGTTTTCCTAGACAGGCCTATGGGAATATAGTCTTCCTCCCCAATTTTTCAAAAATTTCTTCAATTGGACCAAGACATTGGGCTCCCCTACCCACCCCACTTTTTGTTCCCCCTCCCTTCTCTTCTTTGAAGTTGCTCCCTACAGGCTAATGCTAGCTACTGAGGTTCTCTGAATGGAGAAGTTCCTCATTACAGGCTAATGCTAGTTACTGAGGTCCTCTGAATGGAGAAGTTCCTCATTACAGTCTAATGCTAGTTACTGAGGTCCTCTGAATGGAGAAGTTCCTCATTACAGAGTAATGCTAGTTACTGAGGTCCTCTGAATGGAGAAGTTGCTCACTACAGGCTAATGGTAGTTACTGGGGTCATCTGAATGGAGAAGTTCCTCATTACAGGGTAATGCTAGTTTCTGAGGTCCTCTGAATGGAGAAGTTGTTCACTACAGGCTAATGCTAGTTACTGAGGTTCTCTGAATGGAGAAGTTCCTCCTTACAGGCTAATGCTAGTTACTGAGGTCCTCTGAATGGAGAAGTTGCTCACTACAGGCTAATGCTAGTTACTGAGGTCCTCTGAATGGAGAAGTTCCTCCTTACAGGCTAATGGTAGTTACTGGGGTCATCTGAATGGAGAAGTTCCTCATTACAGGGTAATGCTAGTTTCTGAGGTCCTCTGAATGGAGAAGTTGTTCACTACAGGCTAATGCTAGTTACTGAGGTTCTCTGAATGGAGAAGTTCCTCCTTACAGGCTAATGCTAGTTACTGAGGTCCTCTGAATGGAGAAGTTGCTCACTACAGGCTAATGCTAGTTACTGAGGTCCTCTGAATGGAGAAGTTCCTCCTTACAGGCTAATGCTAGTTACTGAGGTCCATGAATTGAGAAATTCCTCCTTACAGGCTAATGCTAGTTACTGAGGTCCTCTGAATGGAGAAGTTCCTCATTACAGGGTAATGCTAGTTACTGAGGTCCTCTGAACGGAGAAGTTCCTCCTTACAGGCTAATGCTAGTTACTGAGGTCCATGAATTGAGAAATTCCTCCTTACAGGCTAATGCTAGTTACTGAGGTCCTCTGAATGGAGAAGTTCCTCATTACAGGGTAATGCTAGTTACTGAGGTCCTCTGAACGGAGAAGTTCCTCATTACAGGCTAATGCTAGCTACTGAGGTCCTCTGAATGGAGAAGTTGCTCACTACAGGCTAATGCTAGTTACTGAGGTTCTCTGAATGGAGAAGTTCCTCATTACAGGCTAATGCTAGTTACTGAGGTCCTCTGAATGGAGAAGTTCCTCATTACAGGCTAATGCTAGCTACTGAGGTCCTCTGAATGGAGAAGTTGCTCCCTACAGGCTCATGCTAGCTACTGAGGTCCATGAATTGAGAAATTCCTCCTTACAGGCTAATGCTAGCTACTGAGGTCCTCTGAATGGAGAAGTTGCTCCCTACAGGCTCATGCTAGCTACTGAGGTCCATGAATTGAGAAATTCCTCCTTACAGGCTAATGCTAGCTACTGAGGTCCTCTGAATGGAGAAGTTGCTCCCTACAGGCTAATGCTAGCTACTAAGGTCCTCTGTGTTGAGAAGCAGAAGTATTTGTAAAAATCTGGAAACCGTGTCTAATTTTCAACAACAGGTCATTTTTCATGGCAATCATAGTTCAAGCCGTGATGACACATGGAATCTTGTTAATTGGTATTGAAAATGCAGCTGCATATGGTGTGGAAACATCCAGGATGGATCAGGTATGAGTTTGATACCAGGTTACCTAATTAGATATGAAACATCTTCGTTATTTTTAATTACTTATTAGTGGTATTTAAGGTTCCCCCAGTAAGAACTCTGTTGTAATGCTGTATTAGCTGGGGCAGACATTGGGGAGGAAAATTGATATGGTTGAGGCAGTATATGTTTATGCTATTTATTTTTGAGATGACTAGACCAGTTGAAGCAGCATCATAGAGACTTTTTTTTTTCAGTGTTAGAAAAGGGAGTTTGATATTTATAACTGGGATTTACATAGATACATTCATTGTAGATCATGTTTTACATGTGTGGATCGGAGGGGAAGACTTGTCAGGTAGAACACGAAGGAGTCTGAGATTGCTGCTGACAGCTATGCTGGCCCTTCACTCCTATGATAAGAGGTTGTCATAATAAACAATGCAGAAAACTTACACTTCTTTTGTGAAGGTTGGGGAAAATCAAGCACTTACTCCAAATTCACTTAGTTTATGTAGTGATTTTGTTGTCAAGAAAATTGGAATGTTTCTGTCTACCTACTTTTTTTATGCCAGGGTTCTTGACCTAAGTTTGTAATGGCCAATGGTCAATAAATAGAAATACAACATGTGTTGCTTTCATACAATAAGTGAACGCATCTTGGTACTCTGATGAGAATTTCGTTTTATAGACATGACTCTTTCAAGGCCTGACCATGACAATGTATGAAAGGTCAAGGTCATGTTAAATGAAAATGAAGATGACTAGATTGTTTACATATCGATTGTTATTAAAAAGAACTTTTTTGTTAGTGACAAGGATAATAGAATTTTACTTGATGTAAGAAGAGATACTGTTTATGCGGTTCATTTCCGAGTTCTCGTAAGGACACAAAACATGGGCTGTCAGAAATTCTGCTGTGACGGATCTAAAATAATGAAGTTCTTGCTTTTTATACCCGGAAATTGACTGAAGCACTAAAATCTGTATGGAAACGTATGAAGATGGCATTTTTTTTATGATTAGCACATTCTTCTTAGCAATTCAATTTCGGTATGAAATGGCAATATGAAAGTAAGGTAAGGCATGTTGGTTTCTGAAATGCGGTCCATCATCTTGTAATTTTCCTGTAATTGCTGTGTGTGTTGTGTATACAGTCACACATAACTCATATTGAACATTTATGTTGATAATTTGCCTGGCAAAACTTCCCACTCAACATGCATGCATAATAGGGAAATATCCCAGCAGTGGAACTGCTGTTAAGTAAAGAAAACTCAGTCTTTTACGTTCTGGGAAATTGATTTCCTATAGACTCACTAATTACACCAAAGACAGATATTGCTTCACAATAGTCAGTGGCAGCCCGAGGTTTCCCAGCACAAAACAGAAGGTTCAGGTTAAAATTCCTTTGTCTTGTAGATATTGGAAAAAATGACATTGGCTTGTCCAGATGCGCCTTAAGCACCAGTGTTATGAGATAGGGAGTTATAAATAGGTAGTAAAAGTTTGAGGGTGAAGTAGTCTTTTTTTTTCTTTTACAACTTTTTTCTTCAATAATTTGTGTAAAAACAAAAAAGGGAGTTTAAAGGATTCAGTGTATTGATTAAAGATGCCATCTATTGACTCCATGGATATCTGCAATTCAAATGAGCCTCGCTGGGCATCGCTAGGATAAGCTTCAGTCATCCTATCAGATCTCTCTAAAACCAGTCGGATTTTCTTCTTAGTGACAGATATCTTCCAGTTTTCAATTTACTTGTGAAGCAGGACTTGGCAATAAATGCTATGTGCAGTTTTTATTTGTGTCAATTTGACAGTGTCTGCTTTCACAAGCATCATTAAGGATAATTTGTTTGTGAATGGTTTTTTCTAAGTGAGACCTAAAGTGTTTGCTACTCCAGTCATAGTGACGTAAAATATGTATATATAAAAACTGTGAAGGATTTGTTCTGGAATAGAAGAAAATCTATGAAAATTTCATTGTTGGTCGATTGATTTTTCTCTGCCATTGCATATAAGGTTATAGTCGTATTACATGATAGAAATTGGACACAAGTTAGCAGAGGAGTAACCATATTGATTTTTCTTTCTTTTGTCTGGCTTTACTCTAAAGTTTGGAACATTTTTGCCTGCTTCTGAACATTTGGTAAGTTCTATTTTCAGTACTATCTATTTCATTGCAAATCATTTATTGAAAACCAATATCATGCATGTACTGGTTTATATTATCTTACTGATATATTTTGTTTTAAATTTGCTATTCATTTTTAAACTTTTCTTATTAATGAAATTAAAATGAATACATCCTCAGGAAATTTTTTTAATTAGTTATAATTTACACCACCATTAGGAAATTAATGAAATATGCAAATCACATATCTCCAAGCATTTCAGGAATTGAAAAACAAATGAACATGACATTTACTTTTATCATAATGAATGGCTGCAAAACTTCTGTGAGTAAATTGCAATTTATATTGCTTTCATTGCTCTCATAATTGATTGAAAATCATTTGTACCAAAATGAAAAGTAATATGAAGGTGTCCAAATGCAATGCGTGCTTCGCTAACTATGAGTCATCATTTTAAATATTGATTCTCCCCGGTCAGGCTCCAGCCTGTGATAAACTTTCTCTGAGAAAACCCTGAAAGTGCAGCACAATCTTTCGATTAATGTACATCTTAATCTGTGACAAATGCTTCATGCTTCGCTGTAGAGCTAGTTTTTTTTTTTTTGAAATGGCAAATTCAGAAAAATATGTTTATTTAATATGTTGTATCACCGATACTCCTGAAATTGAAGCCAGTCTTGAAATTTCATATCGTCAATGTATTTATTGTGTAGATATAAAAATGTCATTAAAGTTAAGATAATCCCTTTATACTTGAATTTAAAATTTGCTTTTGAAGTGTTATGAAACGATGCTTTAGAGAAACTTGTGTCTGAACCATTACATCCATTAGTACCGACAGGTTATACTGCATACTCACTCAGAAATCACTTGTCTTTAGCATCGTGCATGGTCAGTAATAGTGGTCACTACATGAAAGAGAGGTCAATCTTAAGACATTTGGATCAAAACTTGGACAGACCTAAGGATTACTGTTTCTTTGTCAAGTACTAGCTTGCTTGGGATTAGACATTGAAAGTCCTTGGTCTTTGGTCTGAAATGTCTTCTAATCGTAACTATAGAACTTTATACACATTGGCAAGTAGTCCATAGCATAGGTCTGAGTTTGCTTCTTCACTGATGATGACTTTACTATGAGTGAAAGGTTAACTCTGGAACTTAAAACTAGCTATAGTGTGTGTACATGTACTTTGGTATTGTGGTGGTTATTTTTGGTGCCTTTAGTTCTGAGTGCTGAGTGTGGTAATATATGGTCCATGCTAAGATGTGAAATTCTCTTGCATCATTATGACATGTATTTCCCCATTGTTGTGCTAAATTTTGTATTTGCTAAAAAATGTAGGCATAGAGTTTTTACCTATAATATGCATAACAAAATATATTTGAATTAAATTAGATTATTATATACTTGTTATTCTTATCAAGTTAAGTATGGTAACCATAGGAATTTAAAGAATTTTGCTGTCAAGTTAGTTGATCTCTGTAGACAGTGAAAATCTGCTTTTGAATAAGTAATGCAATTATTTGGAATGCTTAGATAATCAAGATTCCCAAAGCACATGGTTAATCTCTAAATTAATGAGCTAGATCCAAACATGAATCTTTCAATATCATGAAACATGCATCATTTCAGTGAAACATTAGCATCAATTATTCACAGTTATGACAGACACCATAGGCAAAAGAATGCTCAATATTAATAAGGATCAATTATTTGGATGTGGACATTGACATAGTTAATGAACAACATAATTTACACAGGATATAGAGTATGTAGTGGTTATGGAGTGTTCTCTTCATAACCAGGAGGTTCGAGTTCAAACTTCAATCCCAGAACTGCATCAAACCTAAAGGTATCACACCGGTAATTATTTTCACTATATATTACTATAGAGGGGAAAAAATCAGTTTACAAAATTGATGCCGAATAACGCAGTCAGACATGTTCTATTTTACCTATCTCGTCTGCCGACACCAGAAAAACAACACCCTACGCGGCATTTTCGAAAAAAAATTATCCGCAAACAAGACTACCCTCAAATCCACGTGTTTTTCACATGTGTGTAAACAGCCGGAGTGCACCTCAGGAAGTAGCCTCAGCTACCAACAGCAAATAGTTCCTTTGTATACACTTGATTATTTCTACAAATTACACAAACTTTCCTAATCAGGGGTACAAAAATTAAGAGAAAAGAAGAAGAGGAAATGAGAAAAATCGCGCAAGGAAAAAAATATTTCTTTAAATATATGGAACTACAATTGACTAAGTTCATTTTGATTGGACAATTACCGGTGTGATACCTAAAGCGTTTACACAAGTAGTGACTGCTCCCTCTCCAAGCACCTGGCAGCAGAAGTGAAAGTCACTGGTCTTTCAGATATGACCTTGAAAACAGAGGTTCCAGTAGGTGTTGGCACTCTGAAGAAGCCTCACTACAATGTCTCTGTGTACCATGCAAGAATCAAAATTTGTGTCACTTCACCAAAAGCTGTTGAAGAAAAATTCTTGAATGGGACGTTTATAAAACAACATATTACAAAGAAAAGACATCGTGCAGGGCATATTTTGGGGGTAAATTACGAAATCGATGATTTTTTCCAGTGTTTGAACTTTCAAGGTGCTCTTACAGGATTGTCCCTGCCATTAAATGTGAGCCCTAAATTTCTGTGAATTGTGGGGGAAAAAAGTGTTCCAAGATAAAAGAGGCAATGGGGAAAAAATCAATTTAGCAACAGGATGCCTCACTGTGTTTGAACTTAGTGACACAATTCAATTACTGCTTTGAATTTCATTGTCATCCTGAAATATCATAAAGAATGGTTATACATCCAGTATCTTTTAGTTTTTGTTTGCGAGCGTAATTACTAGGGTTTTGAGACTTCATTTATGAAGTTGTGTTGTCCTTGATCTTTGCATTTAACATACTGTAACATTTTGTTAGGGATTGTGTTTTGCCTCACCAGTAAACTAGTCTGGGGCTCGTGCTTTGTTTCATCTTCTAAAACTGATATTGGTAGGCTTGTGATTGGAACTGTTTTCACTGTATGTTTTTGCTAGAGTAAATTAGAAGTAAGGATTGCTTAGCTTATTTTGGCATGGTGCATGTTATGCAAAAGCAAACATACAATTAACAAATTACGCTACGCAAACTACTTACCGAAGCATTGTAAAATTATACAGATCATACGCAGTGGAACTCCAGTAATGATAATTCTATATAATGTCAAAAACTTGTACCTGTTTTGTATTACTCCGACAATGCCAGAAATTGTTTGGGATACCTAGTCGATGTGACTTGTGTACTGATGCTAATTAAATGGTTTTACCAAAAAAACAAGTGACAGGGAGATAGTCAGTAATAATTTTTTTTCAGAAGTTAATTAATTCAAGTTGCCATTATCCAGCGTGATAGTAGAAAAGGGGTGTTGTCAATGTATTTTATTGTCAAGACTCATTTTTTGATGGGTTTACACGTGTTGGGAAATTACAATACCATAATTCAATTTATTTCTGTATGAGACTATGCTGGTGTGCTTTTGAACTTTACTTTAATTTTGTTTATTTTAAAGCTTGGATGAAAATTTATGTTTTGGCAGATAATTTAGAAATCAATGAAAGACTGTCGTGGTTAGGCAGACCACTTAACCAAAACTATGCAGATCAAGGTTCAAACCGTGGCTGGATTATATATGCTATAAGTGTTCATATTTTGATAAGGGAGATCAGATGGGAACAAAAACTGAGTAAAGAAATGTGTCTGCTGGACTCCAACCTAACATATATATCTCACAAACTGCAGATATACTCATCCCAATGATTCACTAGACCACTGTCACCATACATGTCTGATGCTAAAGTGCTTGGCTTTGCAAACTGCATGTGTTTAAAAAAAGAACATTTTAGCAAAAAAGTATTTATGTAATTGCCATCTTTTCACAACATATCGTATAAAGAAATATTTTTAAACCATTAATCTATTTTAAATCAGTTGAAATCAGAAATCTTTCAAAGCTTGAGGGATGGATTTTATTAATGACTTATGATTGGTCTTTTAATATAATCTCAGAAAAACACTTCATTTTTCTTGACTTGCTGACAAAGTGACAATGAAAAATACAGGATCTTTCATCAGAAAATCTTCTTGAAGCCAACATGGAATGTATGAGATCTTGAAACACGAAAACTCGCTTGAGGATATGTAGTGTGAACTCTTGCACTGGTGTTTTAATCTGGTTTTGACTCTCAATCAGACACCAGAGAAAGAGAAGGGCATTGCAGGCAGCATGGAGACAAGCTTCCAATGGGCTGTGAAAAGAGAGCATATTGTTCTCTGGGTAATGACATTAGCATGTAGAATCTTATTAGCTTTGGAGAAAGCATAATTGAAAACTATATGGATCACAATACATACATCACGCTCATTCTGAAAGAAAGCGGTTGTATTGATCTGCTTCAGAATTGCTCTGTACACCGGGGGATAAAAATGACACTTTATGGGCAAACATTTTAGCCTGGATACAATTACATCTCAATTCCATCTCTCTTTATTCCAAAACTTTTTATTCTGCTGGCAGCACAACACAGAGTGACCACATAAACATTTGAAAAACATCTCGAGATAAAATGAATTTCATGGTAATGTTCAGATTATTGTATTGCAGGAGATCACAATTAGGGGGGCTGTATTTAGTAGTTGTCTTCTTGTGACAGAATGGAACAATGTTTACTAATGGAACACATAATGCATTTATTCTTTTTGTCATAGCTAAAAAATCCTTTGATGGAAAGGAATTCGAAGCTTTATTAATAAAATTTACTCCTGTAGTGTATGACTAAATCATTCCAAGCTTTCTGATTGGCTGATTTCCTGATCCAACAACAAGGAAAACAGAATGTTATGTTCACCTCCCAGGGCCTTCAAGGTGAATATAACATTTGATTTTTCCAACTTCAGACCAAAGACAAATGGAGAATTTCTTAATCAATTTGATTTTTTGACTATCCAATTAAAACTTGTGCCTCTAATCACTTTTGACTTTAAACAAAGTGAGCCAGTCTGTATTGTTTGGTAAGCTCTATAGTAGCCAGTCTGTATTGTTTGGTAAGCTCTAAGTTAGCCAGTCTCTATCGTTTGGTAAGCTCTAAGTTAGCCAGTCTCTATCGTTTGGTAAGCTCTAAGTTAGCCAGTCTCTATCGTTTGGTAAGCTCTAAGTTAGCCAGTCTCTATCGTTTGGTAAGCTCTAAGTTAGCCAGTCTCTATCGTTTGGTAAGCTCTAAGTTAGCCAGTCTCTATCGTTTGGTAAGCTCTATAGTAGCCAGTCTCTATCATTTAGTAAGCTCTAAGTTAGCCAGTCTCTATCGTTTGGTAAGCTCTATAGTAGCCAGTCTCTATCGTTTGGTAAGCTCTAAGTTAGCCAGTCTCTATCGTTTGGTAAGCTCTAAGTTAGCCAGTCTCTATCGTTTGGTAAGCTCTATAGTAGCCAGTCTGTATCATTTAGTAAGCTCTAAGTTAGCCAGTCTCTATCGTTTGGTAAGCTCTATAGTAGCCAGTCTCTATCGTTTGGTAAGCTCTAAGTTAGCCAGTCTCTATCGTTTGGTAAGCTCTAAGTTAGCCAGTCTCTATCGTTTGGTAAGCTCTATAGTAGCCAGTCTCTATCGTTTGGTAAGCTCTAAGTTAGCCAGTCTCTATCGTTTGGTAAACTCTAAGTTAGCCAGTCTCTATCGTTTGGTAAGCTCTAAGTTAGCCAGTCTCTATCGTTTGGTAAGCTCTATAGTAGCCAGTCTGTATTGTTTGGTAAGCTCTAAGTTAGCCAGTCTCTATCGTTTGGTAAGCTCTATAGTAGCCAGTCTGTATTGTTTGGTAAGCTCTAAGTTAGCCAGTCTCTATCGTTTGGTAAGCTCTATAGTAGCCAGTCTGTATCGTTTGGTAAGCTCTAAGTTAGCCAGTCTCTATCGTTTGGTAAGCTCTATAGTAGCCAGTCTGTATCGTTTGGTAAGCTCTATAGTAGCCAGTCTGTATTGTTTGGTAAGCTCTTAGTTGCTTGTTTTGATGTTTTGAATTATTCAGTCTTATAAACAAACAAACAATAGAATTATGTCTGTGCACTGTAGCTGTTAACAAAGATGTCTGACCAGGTACCATGGGCTCTACTAACCGGTTTTAATGTTTATAATTATTCACTCGTATGATAAAACAAATTTTGATACATTTTCTCAGTCAGTATGATGCATTAGCCACCCTTGAAGTATGATATTCAATACTGTAATATATAGGTAGCTAAACCATTGCATTGACCTAAAAATGTCCAATGAGTATGATAATCATTGTATAATCATTGGATAATGTCATCTACACGTAGAGGGCATGCACTGTCCTACATGTGTACATGGATGTATACAATGGAATTTGATAATAATATTGGGATATCATATTTTGCCTTGGATTTACTATAAAACCTCAGCAAAATCAGAATCCTGGTGCCTAGGCCCCAGTTTGAGCTTTTGACTTAATATCTGTTTTCACTGCATGTATAAGCAGCTAGGGCACTGTACATTAAGTACAGGTCTTGTGAAATAGTGAAGTAGCACTGTCCAGTATGCCAGAATTATGTCCCCTTGCTAAAAGCATCCATCTGTCACTCTATAATTTCCAGTGTGGGTTAGGGTTAGGGTCCAGTGGGATCTAAGATACAATTGATTAAGACTATTCCATTCAGAGTGATTAAAATTTGTTAAGAATTTTCTGTCTCTCCAGAATGTTATTGAAATTTCAACTTATTTTCATCAATTAGCGAATTAATCTAATTAGCTGATACTCACAGCTGACAACTAATTTGTAGTACCATTGTGTTGGGGAAAAGGTTGACCGATTTAAATAAAAAGCAAAATAATTGATGGAATTTTAATGAGATTGAATTATGTTAGTATCGGATCAATTTGTGTTCTATAGGGATGTTCGCTGTAGTTTATGTTTATACTGAATATACTGTAAAACAATCAAATTAACAATTGCAGGAAATGATGTTTTTTTCTCTGTGACTCGACATCCTGTGGAGGGTTGTTGTTTTGGCTTTGGGAGATATGTCAGTATTATGATTAATGATTCTTTAGAAAATTAGAAAGGTACTGTTGTATGCTGGTAGAAAACTGATAACATCCCCAATATTTCCTAATAATCTGTCAGCTAACATGAAACCACTCACTTCACCTAATTGTGATGAAGTGGTACTTGGGCATGGAACTTGTGCTTTGCATGCACATTGCAGGTATAATTTGTAAGTAAGAAACTTGACTTGAAGTATTCTAACACATCTATGAAGTGCAGGCAAGTGCAAAGACTAGAGGTTTTCTCCTGAAGTGTTAAAACATTGATGTGCATTTTGTGGATGATTGAAAACCCTTTTAATTTGCTGACAAAGGGGATTCACCTAATAGAAAATCATTTTACATGAGGTTGTGGGAATCTCTTACTCTTGTCAAGTTTTTATTTGACCTTGGATTAATGGTACAAGGATAAAAAAAAAAGTAATATTACTGATGTCGCTGCATTTGTCAAAGAACTTTAATCAAAGTACTTACATACCGAAAAATCAAATGAATACCAAAGACACAGGCATCAAAGAGAGAGCCTTGAATATAGAACTCGGATACAGAACTCGGATGGAGCCAGTCCTACAAAAGACCTTTTCATCTACATATTTGTAATTCATCAATAACAAGGAATTTAAAGATCTGAGCATCGAGCAATGAAATGTCACCCAGTGCAACCCATTGATTGCTAATTAGCAATCAATCCCATAAAGGTAGAATAAACTGGGATGTAAGATAAAGTTGATGCCATGGACATGAAAAATTGATCTGAAAACCAATATCTAAAAAGCATCAAAGTCCTGCAAATAAGGGTCTCTTAACCGATTCAGGCAATCAATAATGTTTCATTTCTTTATATTGGTGTCCATTATCATAATTGTTGAATGAAAGACAAATGTTACCAAACATTTATAAGTTTGATTTTGTATTCTTGCTAAAAGGAGTAAACATTAGCAAATGCTGGATATGGGAACCTGAATGTGTTGACAATGTCTGCTCTAATTGGCACAGAGCATTGATTCTGTCAACAAAGATTTGGAATCTTTTAGACAGGCGACCTGATTTTTTGTGATATTCTTTAAGCTCCTTGACATATTTTTTGCCAGTGTCCTTCAGTGCAGCATTTCAACTTGAAAGTCAAGTTCACAATACATCCTTTGTACTGGTATATATTCAATGAAACAGAATTTCCGGCTTTTTTGTCCACTGAGCTGTAAGCTCAAATGTTCGTAGTCCATCTGTCTGCCCATCTCTCTGTAAACTTCACACATTTTGACTTCTCTTCTAGATGCAGTGGACCAATTTCAACCAGAATTGACACATCTTTTTGTAAAGTGGATTTTAAAACATTTAAATGAAGGGTTATATCACTTTCCAAAGAGAGACAATTAATTTTTTTAAAAGTGAAAATAGAGTGGGCGTCTTGGACATCTTCTCAAGAACGGCTGGGCTAGAAAAGATTAAATTTGTGTGAAGCCTACCTGACATAGCGTACATTCTAAAATGTTCAAATCATCATCCCCAAGGATAGGATGAGGCCACAATAATGTCAAGGTCAAGGTCATTAGAACATTTAACTTATATGATGAAAAAGTTCCTTTTTCTAAAAGTTTTGAACAGTTAATCATCATGAATCACACAAATAAGTGATAGGCAAATGGCTTTCAGACAAAGATCACCCAAGGTCATTTTGTGTAGGTCACGGTAACTTAATATTTACTTTAGTGACACATATATATATTTTAAAAATACTTCAACTTTTATTGATCATTGTGTGAGTCTTTCGTCACATGAAGTAGTTCATTGGTTAGATGCAGTTTTCGGGGCATCTATTAGTTTTATTGATATTCTTGGGTGTGTGAATTTTTTCTTCTTCCTCAAACTATGCACCCTGGAATTAGGGTGGGACTGAATTCAGAGACCAAAGTTTAAACATGATGTACATGAATAAAGAAGAAAACATCTTTAAAAAGTCTTCTTCTCCAAGGCCATTGGTTGGGTCATGACCTCTTTGAGCTAAGGTGGGATCATAATATGAAGTCAGAAAAATTCATGGGAATAAAAATGGAAGAAAAGAATAGCAGGGCCAAGATAACTATGGTGAGCATAATTGTGGCCCATGGGTCTGTTGTGTGAGTACATGCATAGTTTTAGCTATTGTGATATAATGATATGTTTTCAAAAAAATTTAAGTTTGAATCTTTATTGAGTTTCATTGAGGCCTTGCCAAATTCAGTTCTTACTTTTTCCATGTTGATTTCATACAAGCAATTTAGAAAGAGGGTTGTTTATAGTGTGATATATACCAGGGCCAGAAATGGCTGTAAATACACCTAGTCCTTTATCCAGAGAGTCCCCTGCATGACCTTGAACGTCCCCTGCATGACCTTGGACGACATAACTATCTCATTATTGTAGTAAAATTTGTCAAGTCTTTCACAGTGACATACATGCAGTAACGCTGGCAAGAAAATTGTAATTTTTTCTCTGTAATCAATACTCTCGGATCTTATTACAACAACTGAAATATGTGAAATAGAGGAGACTGGGTTATTAATCAGCGATCGCGTGTCATTGGCACTTCATTCTGAAGAGTGATAGAGATCTAATCAACTAACTGTATTGACTTCGTTTTTGAAATCAAGTTATTTTGGCATTAACTGCAAAAAAGTCTTTTGGAATTGTTATTGTGAAAAGGTAATAAACGGTGCCATTGACAAAGTGATTGGAAATTCAGCTAATGGTTAATCATCTGTAGCTGGGATGTTGATCATCTGTAACTGGGATGTTGATTATCTGTAGCTGGGATGTTGATCATCTATAGCTGGGATGTTGATAATCTATAACTGGAATGTTGATCATCTACAACTGGGATGTTGATCATCTACAGCTGGGATGTTGATCATCTGTAACTGGGATGTTGATCATCTGTAACTGGGATGTTGATCATCTGTAACTGGGATGTTAATTGTCTGTAGCTGGGATGTTGATTATCTACAGCTGGGATGTTGATCATCTGTAACTGGGATGTTAATTATCTTAGCTGGGATGTTGATCATCTATAACTGGGATATTGATTATCTGTAGCTGGGATGTTGATCATCTATAACTGGGATGTTAATTGTCTGTAGCTGGGATGTTGATCATCTATAACTGGGATGTTGATTATCTATAGCTGGGATGTTGATCATCTGTAGCTGGGATGTTGATTATCTATAACTGGGATGTTGATCATTTATAACTGGAATGTTGATCATTTGTAGCTGGGATGTTGATTATCTGTAGCTGGGATGTTGATCATTTATAGCTGGGATGTTGATTATCTGTAACTGGAATGTTGATCATCTGTAACTGGAATGTTGATTATCTTAGCTGGGATGTTGATCATCTATAGCTGGGATGTTGATCATCTGTAGCTGGGATGTTGATCATCTATAACTGGGATGTTGATCATCTATAGCTGGGATGTTGATCATCTGTAGCTGGGATGTTGATCATCAGTAATTGGGATGTTGATTATCTACAGTTGGGATGTTGATCATCTGTAACTGGGATGTTGATCATCTGTAACTGGGATGTTGATCATCTGTAGCTGGGATGTTGATCATCTGTAGCTGGGATGTTGATCATCTATAACTGGGATGTTGATTATCAATAGCTGGGATGTTGAATGTGGATTATGAAATCAGCTATTGGTTGATGATAATATATAGCTGAGCAGCGTTGATTATGCTTCAGTCTGATATAAGGCTGGCTTCTAGTTGCTGTATTTTGAATCGGGTCAGGCACCACTAGAAATTGTTCAGATTTGGATACATTCTATTCTGACTGATACACATTTATAAACAGTTGCTTAAAATTCTTTTCCTGTATTGATTTTGCATACCATTTGTCTAATGAGTGCCTTACAATCAGAACCTCCAATGTTACAAGTTTGTAGACTGACAAGAAATTTTTCCAAGTAAATTATATTAACAATTAACTAAGAGCTGCTTTCAGTTATTGTGAAATCATTAAATTTCGGGGGTGTTAAATTTTGTGGTGGTTACGCCATTGTACAAATTTGAAACCACAATGAAACACACAGATTATATAAGGTTTCAATGTACAACAATAATATCTAGAAATCAAATTCCACTGAAACTCTAAAATCTCAACAATTCATGAAAATTTAACTCCACAAAGTTAAATCATTACATAGTTCCATACTTTTGATTTGGATGAGGTTTTATATACATGTAAAGCATGTTTATCTGAATCCTTAGTTGATGTGGAGTAACTTAAGTAATAACTTTTTCATGTAACAATGTTTTCCATTGGTTGAAATGATACCATGTGATTAATTACAAATGTAGCAGAAGGGAAAAATGCCATGAAACAGACTGGGATTTGAACCTAGGCCTTCTAAATCTCTAGGCTCTTTCTTACAGGTTTGATCACTGGTGGCCAGATTGCTCAGTTTGTAGAGCATGTGACTAGAGATCCAGGGGACCCCTGGGTTCAAATCCCAGTCTGTTCTGTTACAATTTCCCTTCTTGTTGCACAAAAACAGTTGACTCTCAGGTTAAATTGAAATTCAGGGGACCTGTTCATTAGTTTCAGTATATCCGAAGTTCAAAATAAATAAATTTGATCTCTTTCATCCTATTCAGAAAAATAATTCTTTCATTTCAATCTCAATCTGATAAACCTTTGCAAACCTCAACCAGAAGGGTTAATTCTAAGCATGCTAAATTGGAATTGTAAACCTCATTTTTTATGTTTTAAATTTTTGTTTTTAAATCTGAAGAAAGATCGTAGCCTATTGATTCTGGTCAATCCATGGATTTATCACACCCACCAGTGGTATGATATTGACTTCAGGCTCCATCCTTTGTTGATTGTGCTTGATGTATTAAAGCTATGAATTGACTGAAATTGTCATGCTATGATTGTGTAATATTTGTTTCAAGGAAAGAAGTCATATTATTAAATTAAAAACATAACTAAGGAATAAGTGTAGTTTGTATTATGGGGACAAAGCAATTATTTACCAGAAGCATGGGTTAATTTCTGCAAAGAACTCTATAGAACTATAACAAAATATGTTTAATTGTGTCATGAACCTTACCCATAGTCATTTGCACGAGGTCAAGGTCACTTTGATTTTTTTTATATATATTACCCACACAACCGGACCCTTGTGGCTTGCTCATTAGTACATTTGATCTCCCAGGGCTGTGTGCAACTTTATGGAAACATTTTACAGTGGAGAATTGATGGATTCAGACAACTGTGTTTAATGGCTATATATATATTATAGGCTTTTACAGACTTCAGTTCTGCATGAGGATCACTCAAGATTGAATGTTTAATTTACAGTTTCATCTTCAGTAAATTTAGGTTTCCATCCCCAATATTACAGCTCCTTTCATGATGGCTTGCTAACAGATGAAGTGAAAAGATGTCAATGATTGCATTCACCAAACCTAAACTCATGTGATGTTATATGTTAGAAGAAAAAAAACTTACAGAGCAAGGGCTTGTTTTATTTACTACTCTATGTCAAAATTTAAAAGATAAAATATTCATGAGATTTGAGCTTTGGAAGTGTTAAAAGGTTTTGTGTTTCTGCATTTTTCGATTCCTAACACCTTTATGAAAAGGATACATCCAGTTACTGCATAACATGGAACAATATGCAGTTATGAATTTTTAATTTACTAGTTAGTTTTGACACCAAATTCAATTGATATGCTTGAAAAACACTACCAGTATTAAATTTTATTGGACATGCTTTTTGTATAGGATATATTTGCTAGCTGGCTCATTAAGGACTGCAATGTTGGATTTTGTATAAATATTTAAACAATTGTTCCATATCCCTGCGACACATGCAGTTAATGTATTTAATATACTGTAAGCTTATAACACATTGTTATTGACGG